>NW_026909121.1:0-212656 GCF_033115175.1 Lepus europaeus
ACCCGCAGGTGTGTGTGCTCCCCCCGTGGCCCGGCCGCTGCCACTGCCGCTAGCTAGCACCTGGGGGCAGTTGGCAGCACCGCCTGGGCAGCCTCCTAGAGCCAGGGGTCTGGCGGGCTCCGGGGGCAAATGGACTACGGAAGCCGAGAGGGGCCCGTCCGCTCCAAAACCCAAAACGCGCTGCGGCCTCCAGGGACACAGGGGACACAAGTGGCTGTGTGGCTTGCAGTGCCCGACCAGAGGGAGGCAGGGAGGGTGGGAGGGAGGCTGGCTGCTGAGGCGCAGCCGCCACCAGCCCTTCGGGGAACTGCCAGCGGAGGCTTGGGCAGTGGGGGCTGCCCTCTCAGACATCCCCGTTCACTGTGGCTGCAGCAGGGCTGCAGGGTCGGGCGCGCCCTCGGGCCTTGGGGGCTTCTTGCCTGTGGGCGGGGCTTCCACGCACAAGGTGGCACCTCATCCGGCCCAAGGGTGGTGGCGGGCACCCAGGAGGTGCTGGGGGTCGCAGGAGAGTCGTGCCCTGGGCCTTTACAACACTTTTGGTCCGGGAGCATAGCGGTCCACCCTCGGGAGGCCCTGCTGGGACAGCCCGTGCCCGAGCTCCGAGCTCATAGCCCTTAGACCGCCGCAGTGGGCTTCAGGAGTGGGTGTGTGCCAGCAGCAGTCCCCCCCCACTCACCCACCCTGCGTCGGCCCCGCCCGACAAGCCCCTAGGGCAGGCAAGGGTTCCCGGAGGGCTCATTTGCAACCCACGGAGGCGTGGGGCAGTCCGTGTGTGCGGCCCGGGGACACCCGCAGGTGTGTGTGCTCCCCCCGTGGCCGGCCGCTGCCACTGCCGCTAGCTAGCACCTGGGGGCAGTTGGCAGCACCGCCTGGGCAGCCTCCTAGAGCCAGGGGTCTGGCGGGCTCTGGGGGCAAATGGACTACGGAAGCCGAGAGGGGCCCGTCCGCTCCAAAACCAAAAACGCGCTGCGGCCTCCAGGGACACAGGGGACACAAGTGGCTGTGTGGCTTGCAGTGCCCGACCAGGGGGAGGCAGGGAGGGTGGGAGGGAGGCTGGCTGCTGAGGCGCAGCCGCCACCAGCCCTTCGGGGAACTGCCAGCGGAGGCTTGGGCAGTGGGGGCTGCCCTCTCAGACATCCCGTTCCCTGTGGCTGCAGCAGGGCTGCAGGGTCGGGTGCGCCCTCGGGCCTTGGGGGCTTCTTGCCTCTGGGCGGGGCTTCCACGCACAAGGTGGCACCTCATCCCGGCCCAAGGGTGGTGGGCGGGCACCCAGGAGGTGCTGGGGGTCGCAGGAGAGTCGTGCCCTGGGCCTTTACAACACTTTTGGTCCGGGAGCATATCGGTCCACCCTCGCGAGGCCCTGCTGGGACAGCCCGTGCCCGAGCTCCGAGCTCATAGCCCTTGGACCGCCCCAGTGGGCTTCAGGAGTGGGTGTGTGCCAGCAGCAGTCCCCCCCCACTCACCCACCCTGCGTCGGCCCCGCCCGACAAGCCCCTAGGGCAGGCAAGGGTTCCCGGAGGGCTCATTTGCAACCCACGGAGGCGCGGGGCAGTCCGTGTGTGCGGCCCGGGGACACCCGCAGGTGTGTGTGCTCCCCCGTGGCCGGCCGCTGCCACTGCCGCTAGCTAGCACCTGGGGACAGTTGGCAGCACCGCCTGGGCAGCCTCCTAGAGCCAGGGGTCTGGCGGGCTCCGGGGGCAAATGGACTACGGAAGCCGAGAGGGGCCCGTCCGCTCCAAAACCCAAAACGCGCTGCGGCCTCCAGGGACACAGGGGACACAAGTGGCTGTGTGGCTTGCAGTGCCCGACCAGAGGGAGGCAGGGAGGGTGGGAGGGAGGCTGGCTGCTGAGGCGCAGCCGCCACCAGCCCTTCGGGGAACTGCCAGCGGAGGCTTGGGCAGTGGGGGCTGCCCTCTCAGACATCCCGTTCCCTGTGGCTGCAGCAGGGCTGCAGGGTCGGGGCGCGCCCTCGGGCCTTGGGGGCTTCTTGCCTCTGGGCGGGGCTTCCACGCACAAGGTGGCACCTCATCCCGGCCCAAGGGTGGTGGCGGGCACCCAGGAGGTGCTGGGGGTCGCAGGAGAGTCGTGCCCTGGGCCTTTACAACACTTTTGGTCCGGGAGCATAGCGGTCCACCCTCGGGAGGCCCTGCTGGGACAGCCCGTGCCCGAGCTCCGAGCTCATAGCCCTTAGACCGCCGCAGTGGGCTTCAGGAGTGGGTGGTGTGCCAGCAGCAGTCCCCCCCCACTCACCCACCCTGCGTCGGCCCCGCCCGACAAGCCCCTAGGGCAGGCAAGGGTTCCCGGAGGGCTCATTTGCAACCCACGGAGGCGTGGGGCAGTCCGTGTGTGCGGCCCGGGGACACCCGCAGGTGTGTGTGCTCCCCCCGTGGCCGGCCGCTGCCACTGCCGCTAGCTAGCACCTGGGGGCAGTTGGCAGCACCGCCTGGGCAGCCTCCTAGAGCCAGGGGTCTGGCGGGCTCTGGGGGCAAATGGACTACGGAAGCCGAGAGGGGCCCGTCCGCTCCAAAACCAAAAACGCGCTGCGGCCTCCAGGGACACAGGGGACACAAGTGGCTGTGTGGCTTGCAGTGCCCGACCAGGGGGAGGCAGGGAGGGTGGGAGGGAGGCTGGCTGCTGAGGCGCAGCCGCCACCAGCCCTTCGGGAACTGCCAGCGGAGGCTTGGGCAGTGGGGGCTGCCCTCTCAGACATCCCGTTCCCTGTGGCTGCAGCAGGGCTGCAGGGTCGGGTGCGCCCTCGGGCCTTGGGGGCTTCTTGCCTCTGGGCGGGGCTTCCACGCACAAGGTGGCACCTCATCCCGGCCCAAGGGTGTGGCGGGCACCCAGGAGGTGCTGGGGGTCGCAGGAGAGTCGTGCCCTGGGCCTTACAACACTTTTGGTCCGGGAGCATATCGGTCCACCCTCGCGAGGCCCTGCTGGGACAGCCCGTGCCGAGCTCCGAGCTCATAGCCCTTGGACCGCCCCAGTGGGCTTCAGGAGTGGGTGTGTGCCAGCAGCAGTCCCCCCCCACTCACCCACCCTGCGTCGGCCCCGCCCGACAAGCCCTAGGGCAGGCAAGGGTTCCCGGAGGGCTCATTTGCAACCCACGGAGGCGCGGGGCAGTCCGTGTGTGCGGCCCGGGGACACCCGCAGGTGTGTGTGCTCCCCCCGTGGCCGGCCGCTGCCACTGCCGCTAGCTAGCACCTGGGGACAGTTGGCAGCACCGCCTGGGCAGCCTCCTAGAGCCAGGGGTCTGGCGGGCTCCGGGGGCAAATGGACTACGGAAGCCGAGAGGGGCCCGTCCGCTCCAAAACCCAAAACGCGCTGCGGCCTCCAGGGACACAGGGGACACAAGTGGCTGTGTGGCTTGCAGTGCCGACCAGAGGGAGGCAGGGAGGGTGGGAGGGAGGCTGGCTGCTGAGGCGCAGCCGCCACCAGCCCTTCGGGGAACTGCCAGCGGAGGCTTGGGGCAGTGGGGGCTGCCCTCTCAGACATCCCGTTCCTGTGGCTGCAGCAGGGCTGCAGGGTCGGGCGCGCCCTCGGGCCTTGGGGCTTCTTGCCTCTGGGCGGGGCTTCCACGCACAAGGTGGCACCTCATCCCGGCCCCAAGGGTGGTGGCGGGCACCCAGGAGGTGCTGGGGGTCGCAGCAGGGTCGTGCCCTGGCCTTTACAACACTTTTGGTCCGGGAGCATATCGGGTCCACCCTCGCGAGGCCCTGCTGGGACAGCCCGTGCCCGAGCTCCGAGCTCATAGCCCTTGGACCGCCCCAGTGGGCTTCAGGAGTGGGTGTGTGCCAGCAGCAGTCCCCCCCCCACACTCCACCCACCCTGCGTCGGCCCCGCCCGACAAGCCCCTAGGGCAGGCAAGGGTTCCCGGAGGGCTCATTTGCAACCCACGGAGGCGCGGGGCAGTCCGTGTGTGCGGCCCGGGGACACCCGCAGGTGTGTGTGCTCCCCCCGTGGCCGGCCGCTGCCACTGCCGCTAGCTAGCAGCCTGAGGGGCAGTTGGCAGCACCGCCTGGGCAGCCTCCTAGAGCCAGGGTCTGGCGGGCTCCGGGGGCAAATGGACTACGGAAGCCGAGAGGGGCCCGTCCGCTCCAAAACCCAAAACGCGCTGCGGCCTCCAGGGACACAGGGGACACAAGTGGCTGTGTGGCTTGCAGTGCCCGACCAGAGGGAGGCAGGGAGGGTGGGAGGGAGGCTGGCTGCTGAGGCGCAGCCGCCACCAGCCCTTCGGGGAACTGCCAGCGGAGGCTTGGGCAGTGGGGGCTGCCCTCTCAGACATCCCGTTCCCTGTGGCTGCAGCAGGGCTGCAGGGTCGGGCGCGCCCTCGGGCCTTGGGGGGCTTCTTGCCTGTGGGCGGGGCTTCCACGCACAAGTGGCACCTCATCCCGGCCCAAGGGTGGTGGCGGGCACCCAGGAGGTGCTGGGGGGTCGCAGGAGAGTCGTGCCCTGGGCCTTTACAACACTTTTGGTCCGGGAGCATAGCGGTCCACCCTCGGGAGGCCCTGCTGGGACAGCCCGTGCCCGAGCTCCGAGCTCATAGCCCTTAGACCGCCGCAGTGGGCTTCAGGAGTGGGTGTGTGCCAGCAGCAGTCCCCCCCCACTCACCCACCCTGCGTCGGCCCCGCCCGACAAGCCCCTAGGGCAGGCAAGGGTTCCCGGAGGGCTCATTTGCAACCCACGGAGGCGTGGGGCAGTCCGTGTGTGCGGCCCGGGGACACCCGCAGGTGTGTGTGCTCCCCCCGTGCCGGCCGCTGCCACTGCCGCTAGCTAGCACCTGGGGGCAGTTGGCAGCACCGCCTGGGCAGCCTCCTAGAGCCAGGGGTCTGGCGGGCTCTGGGGCAAATGGACTACGGAAGCCGAGAGGGGCCCGTCCGCTCCAAAACCAAAAACGCGCTGCGGCCTCCAGGGACACAGGGGACACAAGTGGCTGTGTGGCTTGCAGTGCCCGACCAGGGGGAGGCAGGGAGGGTGGGAGGAGGCTGGCTGCTGAGGCGCAGCCGCCACCAGCCCTTCGGGGAACTGCCAGCGGAGGCTTGGGCAGTGGGGGCTGCCCTCTCAGACATCCCGTTCCCTGTGGCTGCAGCAGGGCTGCAGGGTCGGGTGCGCCCTCGGGCCTTGGGGGCTTCTTGCCTCTGGGCGGGGCTTCCACGCACAAGGTGGCACCTCATCCCGGCCCAAGGGTGGTGGCGGGCACCCAGGAGGTGCTGGGGGTCGCAGGAGAGTCGTGCCCTGGGCCTTTACAACACTTTTGGTCCGGGAGCATATCGGTCCACCCTCGCGAGGCCCTGCTGGGACAGCCCGTGCCCGAGCTCCGAGCTCATAGCCCTTGGACCGCCCCAGTGGGCTTCAGGAGTGGGTGTGTGCCAGCAGCAGTCCCCCCCCACTCACCCACCCTGCGTCGGCCCCGCCCGACAAGCCCCTAGGGCAGGCAAGGGTTCCCGGAGGGCTCATTTGCAACCCACGGAGGCGCGGGGCAGTCCGTGTGTGCGGCCCGGGGACACCCGCAGGTGTGTGTGCTCCCCCCGTGGCCGGCCGCTGCCACTGCCGCTAGCTAGCACCTGGGGACAGTTGGCAGCACCGCCTGGGCAGCCTCCTAGAGCCAGGGGTCTGGCGGGCTCCGGGGGCAAATGGACTACGGAAGCCGAGAGGGGCCCGTCCGCTCCAAAACCCAAAACGCGCTGCGGCCTCCAGGGACACAGGGGACACAAGTGGCTGTGTGGCTTGCAGTGCCGACCAGAGGGAGGCAGGGAGGGTGGGAGGGAGGCTGGCTGCTGAGGCGCAGCCGCCACCAGCCCTTCGGGGAACTGCCAGCGGAGGCTTGGGCAGTGGGGGCTGCCCTCTCAGACATCCCGTTCCCTGTGGCTGCAGCAGGGCTGCAGGGTCGGGCGCGCCCTCGGGCCTTGGGGGCTTCTTGCCTCTGGCGGGGCTTCCACGCACAAGGTGGCACCTCATCCCGGCCCAAGGGTGGTGGCGGGCACCCAGGAGGTGCTGGGGGTCGCAGCAGGGTCGTGCCCTGGGCCTTTACAAACACTTTTGGTCCGGGAGCATATCGGTCCACCCTCGCGAGGCCCTGCTGGGACAGCCCGTGCCCGAGCTCCGAGCTCATAGCCCTTGGACCGCCCCAGTGGGCTTCAGGAGTGGGTGTGTGCCAGCAGCAGTCCCCCCCCCACACTCACCCACCCTGCGTCGGCCCCGCCCGACAAGCCCCTAGGGCAGGCAAGGGTTCCCGGAGGGCTCATTTGCAACCCACGGAGGCGCGGGGCAGTCCGTGTGTGCGGCCCGGGGACACCCGCAGGTGTGTGTGCTCCCCCCGTGGCCGGCCGCTGCACTGCCGCTAGCTAGCACCTGGGGGCAGTTGGCAGCACCGCCTGGGCAGCCTCCTAGAGCCAGGGGTCTGGCGGGCTCCCGGGGCAAATGGACTACGGAAGCCGAGAGGGGCCCGTCCGCTCCAAAACCCAAAACGCGCTGCGGCCTCCAGGGACACAGGGGACACAAGTGGCTGTGTGGCTTGCAGTGCCCGACCAGAGGGAGGCAGGGAGGGTGGGAGGGAGGCTGGCTGCTGAGGCGCAGCCGCCACCAGCCCTTCGGGGAACTGCCAGCGGAGGCTTGGGCAGTGGGGGCTGCCCTCTCAGACATCCCGTTCCCTGTGGCTGCAGCAGGGCTGCAGGGTCGGGCGCGCCCTCGGGCCTTGGGGGCTTCTTGCCTCTGGGCGGGGCTTCCACGCACAAGGTGGCACCTCATCCCGGCCCAAGGGTGGTGGCGGGCACCCAGGAGGTGCTGGGGTCGCAGGAGAGTCGTGCCCTGGGCCTTTACAACACTTTTGGTCCGGGAGCATAGCGGTCCACCCTCGGGAGGCCCTGCTGGGACAGCCCGTGCCCGAGCTCCGAGCTCATAGCCCTTAGACCGCCGCAGTGGGCTTCAGGAGTGGGTGTGTGCCAGCAGCAGTCCCCCCCCACTCACCCACCCTGCGTCGGCCCCGCCCGACAAGCCCCTAGGGCAGGCAAGGGTTCCCGGAGGGCTCATTTGCAACCCACGGAGGCGTGGGGCAGTCCGTGTGTGCGGCCCGGGGACACCCGCAGGTGTGTGTGCTCCCCCGTGGCCGGCCGCTGCCACTGCCGCTAGCTAGCACCTGGGGGCAGTTGGCAGCACCGCCTGGGCAGCCTCCTAGAGCCAGGGGTCTGGCGGGCTCTGGGGGCAAATGGACTACGGAAGCCGAGAGGGGCCCGTCCGCTCCAAAACCAAAAACGCGCTGCGGCCTCCAGGGACACAGGGGACACAAGTGGCTGTGTGGCTTGCAGTGCCCGACCAGGGGGAGGCAGGGAGGGTGGGAGGGAGGCTGGCTGCTGAGGCGCAGCCGCCACCAGCCCTTCGGGGAACTGCCAGCGGAGGCTTGGGCAGTGGGGGCTGCCCTCTCAGACATCCCGTTCCCTGTGGCTGCAGCAGGGCTGCAGGGTCGGGGTGCGCCCTCGGGCCTTGGGGGCTTCTTGCCTCTGGGCGGGGCTTCCACGCACAAGGTGGCACCTCATCCCGGCCCAAGGGTGGTGGCGGGCACCCAGGAGGTGCTGGGGGTCGCAGGAGAGTCGTGCCCTGGGCCTTTACAACACTTTTGGTCCGGGAGCATATCGGTTCCACCCTCGCGAGGCCCTGCTGGGACAGCCCGTGCCCGAGCTCCGAGCTCATAGCCCTTGGACCGCCCCAGTGGGCTTCAGGAGTGGGTGTGTGCCAGCAGCAGTCCCCCCCCACTCACCCACCCTGCGTCGGCCCCGCCCGACAAGCCCCTAGGGCAGGCAAGGGTTCCCGGAGGGCTCATTTGCAACCCACGGAGGCGCGGGGCAGTCCGTGTGTGCGGCCCGGGGACACCCGCAGGTGTGTGTGCTCCCCCCGTGGCCGGCCGCTGCCACTGCCGCTAGCTAGCACCTGGGGACAGTTGGCAGCACCGCCTGGGCAGCCTCCTAGAGCCAGGGGTCTGGCGGGCTCCGGGGGCAAATGGACTACGGAAGCCGAGAGGGGCCCGTCCGCTCCAAAACCCAAAACGCGCTGCGGCCTCCAGGGACACAGGGGACACAAGTGGCTGTGTGGCTTGCAGTGCCCGACCAGAGGGAGGCAGGGAGGGTGGGAGGGAGGCTGGCTGCTGAGGCGCAGCCGCCACCAGCCCTTCGGGGAACTGCCAGCGGAGGCTTGGGCAGTGGGGGCTGCCCTCTCAGACATCCCGTTCCCTGTGGCTGCAGCAGGGCTGCAGGGTCGGGCGCGCCCTCGGGCCTTGGGGGCTTCTTGCCTCTGGGCGGGGCTTCCACGCACAAGGTGGCACCTCATCCCGGCCCAAGGGTGGTGGCGGGCACCCAGGAGGTGCTGGGGGTCGCAGCAGGGTCGTGCCCTGGGCCTTCACAACACTTTTGGTCCGGGAGCATATCGGTCCACCCTCGGGAGGCCCTGCTGGGACAGCCCGTGCCCGAGCTCCGAGCTCATAGCCCTTGGACCGCCCCAGTGGGCTTCAGGAGTGGGTGTGTGCCAGCAGCAGTCCCCCCCCACTCACCCACCCTGCGTCGGCCCCGCCCGACAAGCCCCTAGGGCAGGCAAGGGTTCCCGGAGGGCTCATTTGCAACCCACGGAGGCGCGGGGCAGTCCGTGTGTGCGGCCCGGGGACACCCGCAGGTGTGTGTGCTCCCCCCGTGGCCGGCCGCTGCCACTGCCGCTAGCTAGCACCTGGGGGCAGTTGGCAGCACCGCCTGGGCAGCCTCCTAGAGCCAGGGGTCTGGCGGGCTCTGGGGGCAAATGGACTACGGAAGCCGAGAGGGGCCCGTCCGCTCCAAAACCAAAAACGCGCTGCGGCCTCCAGGGACACAGGGGACACAAGTGGCTGTGTGGCTTGCAGTGCCCGACCAGGGGGAGGCAGGGAGGGTGGGAGGGAGGCTGGCTGCTGAGGCGCAGCCGCCACCAGCCCTTCGGGGAACTGCCAGCGGAGGCTTGGGCAGTGGGGGCTGCCCTCTCAGACATCCCGTTCCCTGTGGCTGCAGCAGGGCTGCAGGGTCGGGCGCGCCCTCGGGCCTTGGGGGCTTCTTGCCTCTGGGCGGGGCTTCCACGCACAAGGTGGCACCTCATCCCGGCCCAAGGGTGGTGGCGGGCACCCAGGAGGTGCTGGGGGTCGCAGGAGAGTCGTGCCCTGGGCCTTTACAACACTTTTGGTCCGGGAGCATATCGGTCCACCCTCGCGAGGCCCTGCTGGGACAGCCCTGTGCCCGAGCTCCGAGCTCATAGCCCTTGGACCGCCCCAGTGGGCTTCAGGATTGGGTGTGTGCCAGCAGCAGTCCCCCCCCACTCACCCACCCTGCGTCGGCCCCGCCCGACAAGCCCTAGGCAGGCAAGGGTTCCCGGAGGGCTCATTTGCAACCCACGGAGGCGCGGGGCAGTCCGTGTGTGCGGCCCGGGGACACCCGCAGGTGTGTGTGCTCCCCCCGTGGCCGGCCGCTGCCACTGCCGCTAGCTAGCACCTGGGGGCAGTTGGCAGCACCGCCTGGGCAGCCTCCTAGAGCCAGGGGTCTGGCGGGCTCCGGGGGCAAATGGACTACGGAAGCCGAGAGGGGCCCGTCCGCTCCAAAACCCAAAACGCGCTGCGGCCTCCAGGGACACAGGGGACACAAGTGGCTGTGTGGCTTGCAGTGCCCGACCAGAGGGAGGCAGGGAGGGTGGGAGGGTGGCTAGCTGCTGAGCGCAGCCGCCACCAGCCCTTCGGGGAACTGCCAGCGGAGGCTTGGGCAGTGGGGGCTGCCCTCTCAGACATCCCGTTCCCTGTGGCTGCAGCAGGGCTGCAGGGTCGGGCACGCCCTCGGGCCTTGGGGGCTTCTTGCCTCTGGGCGGGGCTTCCACGCACAAGGTGGCACCTCATCCCGGCCCAAGGGTGGTATCGGGCACCCAGGAGGTGCTGGGGTCGCAGGAGAGTCGTGCCCTGGGCCTTTCAACACTTTTGGTCGGGAGCATATCGGTCCACCCTCGCGAGGCCCTGCTGGGACAGCCCGTGCCCGAGCTCCGAGCTCATAGCCCTTGGACCGCCCCAGTGGGCTTCAGGAGTGGGTGTGTGCCAGCAGCAGTCCCCCCCCACTCACCCACCCTGCGTCGGCCCCGCCGACAAGCCCCTAGGGCAGGCAAGGGTTCCCAGAGGGCTCATTTGCAACCCACGGAGGCGCGGGGCAGTCCGTGTGTGCGGCCCGGGGACACCCGCAGGTGTGTGTGCTCCCCCTGTGGCCGGCCGCTGCCACTGCCGCTAGCTAGCACCTGGGGGCAGTTGCAGCACCGCCTGGGCAGCCTCCTAGAGCCAGGGGTCTGGCGGGCTCCGGGGGCAAATGGACTACGGAAGCCGAGAGGGGCCCGTCCGCTCCAAAACCCAAAACGCGCTGCGGCCTCCAGGGACACAGGGGACACAAGTGGCTGTGTGGCTTGCAGTGCCCGACCAGAGGGAGGCAGGGAGGGTGGGAGGGAGGCTGGCTGCTGAGGCGCAGCCGCCACCAGCCCTTCGGGGAACTGCCAGCGGAGGCTTGGGCAGTGGGGGCTGCCCTCTCAGACATCCCGTTCCCTGTGGCTGCAGCAGGGCTGCAGGGTCGGGCGCGCCCTCGGGCCTTGGGGCTTCTTGCCTGTGGGCGGGGCTTCCACGCACAAGGTGGCACCTCATCCCGGCCCAAGGGTGGTGGCGGGCACCCAGGAGGTGCTGGGGGTCGCAGGAGAGTCGTGCCCTGGGCCTTTACAACACTTTTGGTCCGGGAGCATAGCGGTCCACCCTCGGGAGGCCCTGCTGTTACAGCCCGTGCCCGAGCTCCGAGCTCATAGCCCTTAGACCGCCGCAGTGGGCTTCAGGAGTGGGTGTGTGCCAGCAGCAGTCCCCCCCCACTCACCCACCCTGCGTCGGCCCCGCCCGACAAGCCCCTAGGGCAGGCAAGGGTTCCCGGAGGGCTCATTTGCAACCCACGGAGGCGCGGGGCAGTCCGTGTGTGCGGCCCGGGACACCGCAGGTGTGTGTGCTCCCCACGTGGCCGGCCGCTGCCACTGCCGCTAGCTAGCACCTGGGGGCAGTTGGCAGCACCGCCGGGCAGCCTCCTAGAGCCAGGGGTCTGGCGGGCTCCGGGGGGCAAATGGACTACGGAAGCCGAGAGGGGCCCGTCCGCTCCAAAACCCAAAACGCGCTGCGGCCTCCAGGGACACAGGGGACACAAGTGGCTGTGTGGCTTGCAGTGCCCGACCAGAGGGAGGCAGGGAGGGTGGGAGGGAGGCTGGCTGCTGAGGCGCAGCCGCCACCAGCCCTTCGGGGAACTGCCAGCGGAGGCTTGGGCAGTGGGGGCTGCCCTCTCAGACATCCCGTTCCCTGTGGCTGCAGCAGGGCTGCAGGGTCGGGCGCGCCCTCGGGCCTTGGGGGCTTCTTGCCTCTGGGCGGGGCTTCCACGCACAAGGTGGCACCCCATCCCGGCCCAAGGGTGGTGGCGGGCACGCAGGAGGTGCTGGGGGTCGCAGCAGGGTCGTGCCCTGGGCCTTTACAACACTTTTGGTCCGGGAGCATATCGGTCCACCCTCGGGAGGCCCTGCTGGGACAGCCCGTGCCCGAGCTCCGAGCTCATAGCCCTTGGACCGCCCCAGTGGGCTTCAGGAGTGGGTGTGTGCCAGCAGCAGTCCCCCCCCACTCACCCACCCTGCGTCGGCCCCGCCCGACAAGCCCCTAGGGCAGGCAAGTGTTCCCGGAGGGCTCATTTGCAACCCACGGAGGCGCGGGGCAGTCCGTGTGTGCGGCCCGGGGACACCCGCAGGTGTGTGTGCTCCCCCCGTGGCCGGCCGCTGCCACTGCCGCTAGCTAGCACCTGGGGGCAGTTGGCAGCACCGCCTGGGCAGCCTCCTAGAGCCAGGGGTCTGGCGGGCTCCGGGGGCAAATGGACTACGGAAGCCGAGAGGGGCCCGTCCGCTCCAAAACCCAAAACGCGCTGCGGCCTCCAGGGACACAGGGGACACAAGTGGCTGTGTGGCTTGCAGTGCCCGACCAGAGGGAGGCAGGGAGGGTGGGAGGGAGGCTGGCTGCTGAGGCGCAGCCGCCACCAGCCCTTCGGGGAACTGCCAGCGGAGGCTTGGGCAGTGGGGGCTGCCCTCTCAGACATCCCGTTCCCTGTGGCTGCAGCAGGGCTGCAGGGTCGGGCGCGCCCTCGGGCCTTGGGGGCTTCTTGCCTCTGGGCGGGGCTTCCACGCACAAGGTGGCACCTCATCCCGGCCCAAGGGTGGTGGCGGGCACCCAGGAGGTGCTGGGGGTCGCAGCAGGGTCGTGCCCTGGGCCTTTCCAACACTTTTGGTCCGGGAGCATATCGGTCCACCCTCGGGAGGCCCTGCTGGGACAGCCCGTGCCCGAGCTCCGAGCTCATAGCCCTTGGACCGCCCCAGTGGGCTTCAGGAGTGGGTGTGTGCCAGCAGCAGTCCCCACCCACTCACCCACCCTGCGTCGGCCCCGCCCGACAAGCCCCTAGGGCAGGCAAGGGTTCCCGGAGGGCTCATTTGCAACCCACGGAGGCGCGGGGCAGTCCGTGTGTGCGGCCCGGGGACACCCGCAGGTGTGTGTGCTCCCCCCGTGGCCGGCCGCTGCCACTGCCGCTAGCTAGCACCTGGGGGCAGTTGGCAGCACCGCCTGGGCAGCCTCCTAGAGCCAGGGGTCTGGCGGGCTCCGGGGGCAAATGGACTACGGAAGCCGAGAGGGGCCCGTCCGCTCCAAAACCCAAAACGCGCTGCGGCCTCCAGGGACACAGGGGACACAAGTGGCTGTTTGGCTTGCATAGCCCGACCAGAGGGAGGCAGGGAGGGTGGGAGGGAGGCTGGCTGCTGAGGCGCAGCCGCCACCAGCCCTTCGGGGAACTGCCAGCGGAGGCTTGGGCAGTGGGGGCTGCCCTCTCAGACATCCCGTTCCCTGTGGCTGCAGCAGGGCTGCAGGGTCGGGCGCGCCCTCGGGCCTTGGGGGCTTCTTGCCTCTGGGCGGGTCTTCCACGCACAAGGTGGCACCTCATCCCGGCCCAAGGGTGGTGGCGGGCACCCAGGAGGTGCTGGGGTTCGCAGGATAGTCGTGCCCTGGGCCTTTACAACACTTTTGGTCCGGGAGCATATCGGTCCACCCTCGCGAGGCCCTGCTGGGACAGCCCGTGCCTGAGCTCCGAGCTCATAGCCCTTGGACCGCCCCAGTGGGCTTCAGGAGTGGGTGTGTGCCAGCAGCAGTCCCCCCCCCACACACCCACCCTGCGTCGGCCCCGCCCGACAAGCCCCTAGGGCAGGCAAGGGTTCCCGGAGGGCTCATTTGCAACCCACGGAGGCCCGGGGCAGTCCGTGTGTGCGGCCCCGGGACACCCGCAGGTGTGTGTGCTCCCCCCGTGGCCGGCCGCTGCCACTGCCGCTAGCTAGCACCTGGGGGCAGTTGGCAGCACCGCCTGGGCAGCCTCCTAGAGCCAGGGGTCTGGCGGGCTCCGGGGGCAAATGGACTACGGAAGCCGAGAGGGGCCCGTCCGCTCCAAAACCCAAAACGCGCTGCGGCCTCCAGGGACACAGGGGACACAAGTGGCTGTGTGGCTTGCAGTGCCCGACCAGAGGGAGGCAGGGAGGGTGGGAGGGAGGCTGGCTGCTGAGGCGCAGCCGCCACCAGCCCTTCGGGGAACTGCCAGCGGAGGCTTGGGCAGTGGGGGCTGCCCTCTCAGACATCCCGTTCCCTGTGGCTGCAGCAGGGCTGCAGGGTCGGGCGCGCCCTCGGGCCTTGGGGGCTTCTTGCCTCTGGGCGGGGCTTCCACGCACAAGGTGGCACCCCATCCCGGCCCAAGGGTGGTGGCGGGCACGCAGGAGGTGCTGGGGGTCGCAGCAGGGTCGTGCCCTGGGCCTTTACAACACTTTTGGTCCGGGAGCATATCGGTCCACCCTCGGGAGGCCCTGCTGGGACAGCCCGTGCCCGAGCTCCGAGCTCATAGCCCTTGGACCGCCCCAGTGGGCTTCAGGAGTGGGTGTGTGCCAGCAGCAGTCCCCCCCCACTCACCCACCCTGCGTCGGCCCCGCCCGACAAGCCCCTAGGGCTGGCAAGGGTTCCCGGAGGGCTCATTTGCAACCCACGGAGGCGCGGGGCAGTCCGTGTGTGCGGCCCGGGGACACCCGCAGGTGTGTGTGCTCCCCCCGTGGCCGGCCGCTGCCACTGCCGCTAGCTAGCACCTGGGGGCAGTTGGCAGCACCGCCTGGGCAGCCTCCTAGAGCCAGGGGTCTGGCAGGCTCCGGGGGCAAATGGACTACGGAAGCCGAGAGGGGCCCGTCCGCTCCAAAACCCAAAACGCGCTGCGGCCTCCAGGGACACAGGGGACACAAGTGGCTGTGTGGCTTGCAGTGCCCGACCAGAGGGAGGCAGGGAGGGTGGGAGGGAGGCTGGCTGCTGAGGCGCAGCCGCCACCAGCCCTTCGGGGAACTGCCAGCGGAGGCTTGGGCAGTGGGGGCTGCCCTCTCAGACATCCCGTTCCCTGTGGCTGCAGCAGGGCTACAGGGTCGGGCGCGCCCTCGGGCCTTGGGGGCTTCTTGCCTCTGGGCGGGGCTTCCACGCACAAGGAGGCACCTCATCCCGGCGCAAGGGTGGTGGCGGGAACCCAGGTGGTGCTGGGGGTCGCAGCAGGGTCGGTCCCTGGGCGTCCGCCGCGACTGACAAGCCCCTAGGGTAGGCAAGGGTTCCCGGAGGGCTTATTTGCAACCCGCGGAGGCCCGGGGCTGTCCGTGTGTGCGGCCCGGGGACACCCGCAGGTGTGTGTGCTCCCCCCGTGGCCAGCCGCTGCCGCTAGCCAGCACCTGGGGGCAGTTTGCAGCACCGCCTGGGCAGCCTCCTAGAGCCAGGGGTCTGGCGGGCTCTGGGGGCAAATGGACTACGGAAGCCGAGAGGGGCCAGTCCGCTCCAGAACCCAAAACGCGCTGCGGCCTCCAGGGACACAGGGGACACAAGTGGCTGTGTGGCTTGCAGTGCCCGACCAGAGGGAGGCAGGGAGGGTGGGAGGGAGGCTGGCTGCTGAGGCGCAGCCGCCACCAGCCCTTCGGGGAACTGCCAGCGGAGGCTTGGGCAGTGGGGGCTGCCCTCTCAGACATCCCGTTCCCTGTGGCTGCAGCAGGGCTGCAGGGTCGGGCGCGCCCTCGGGCCTTGGGTGTTTCTTGCCTCTGGGCGGGGCTTCCACGCACAAGGTGGCACCTCATCCCGGCCCAAGGGTGGTGGCGGGCACCCAGGAGGTGCTGGGGGTCGCAGCAGGGTCGTGCCCTGGGCCTTTACAACACTTTTGGTCCGGGAGCATATCGGTCCACCCTCGGGAGGCCCTGCTGGGACAGCCCGTGCCCGAGCTCCAAGCTCATAGCCCTTGGACCGCCCCAGTGGGCTTCAGGAGTGGGTGTGAGCCAGCAGCAGTCCCCCCCCACTCACCCACCCTGCGTCGGCCCTGACCGACAAGCCCCTAGGGCAGGCAAGGGTTCCCGGAGGGCTCATTTGCAACCCACGGAGGCGCGGGGCAGTCCGTGTGTGCGGCCCGGGAACACCCGCAGGTGTGTGTGCTCCCCCCGTGGCCGGCCGCTGCCACTGCCGCTAGCTAGCACCTGGGGGCAGTTGGCAGCACCGCCTGGGCAGCCTCCTAGAGCCAGGGGTCTGGCGGGCTCCGGGGGCAAATGGACTACGGAAGCCGAGAGGGGCCCGTCCGCTCCAAAACCCAAAACGCGCTGCGGCCTCCAGGGACACAGGGGACACAAGTGGCTGTGTGGCTTGCAGTGCCCGACCAGAGGGAGGCAGGGAGGGTGGGAGGGAGGCTGGCTGCTGAGGCGCAGCCGCCACCAGCCCTTCGGGGAACTGCCAGCGGAGGCTTGGGCAGTGGGGGCTGCCCTCTCAGACATCCCGTTCCCTGTGGCTGCAGCAGGGCTGCAGGGTCGGGCGCGCCCTCGGGCCTTGGGGGCTTCTTGCCTCTGGGCGGGGCTTCCACGCACAAGGTGGCACCTCATCCCGGCCCAAGGGTGGTGGCGGGCACCCAGGAGGTGCTGGGGGTCGCAGGAGAGTCGTGCCCTGGGCCTTTACAACACTTTTGGTCCGGGAGCATATCGGTCCACCCTCGGGAGGCCCTGCTGGGACAGCCCGTGCACGAGCTCCGAGCTCATAGCCCTTGGACCGCCCCAGTGGGCTTCAGGAGTGGGTGTGTGCCAGCAGCAGTCCCCCCCCACTCACCCACCCTGCGTCGGCCCCGCCCGACAAGCCCCTAGGGCAGGCAAGGGTTCCCAGAGGGCTCATTTGCAACCCACGGAGGCGCGGGGCAGTCCGTGTGTGCGGCCCGGGGACACCCGCAGGTGTGTGTGCTCCCCCGTGGCCGGCCGCTGCCACTGCTGCTAGCTAGCACCTGGGGGCAGTTGGCAGCACCGCCTGGGCAGCCTCCTAGAGCCAGGGGTCTGGCGGGCTCCGGGGGCAAATGGACTACGGAAGCCGAGAGGGGCCCGTCCGCTCCAAAACCCAAAACGCGCTGCGGCCTCCAGGGACACAGGGGACACAAGTGGCTGTGTGGCTTGCAGTGCCCGACCAGAGGGAGGCAGGGAGGGTGGGAGGGAGGCTGGCTGCTGAGGCGCAGCCGCCACCAGCCCTTCGGGGAACTGCCAGCGGAGGCTTGGGCAGTGGGGGCTGCCCTCTCAGACATCCCGTTCCCTGTGGCTGCAGCAGGGCTGCAGGGTCGGGCGCGCCCTCGGGCCTTGGGGGCTTCTTGCCTCTGGGCGGGGCTTCCACGCACAAGGTGGCACCTCATCCCGGCCCAAGGGTGGTGGCGGGCACCCAGGAGGTGCTGGGGGTCGCAGCAGGGTCGTGCCCTGGGCCTTCACAACACTTTTGGTCCGGGAGCATATCGGTCCACCCTCGGGAGGGCCAGCTGGGACAGCCCGTGCCCGAGCTCCGAGCTCATAGCCCTTGGACCGCCCCAGTGGGCTTCAGGAGTGGGTGTGTGCCAGCAGCAGTCCCCCCCCACTCACCCACCCTGTGTCGGCCCCGCCCGACAAGCCCCTAGGGCAGGCAAGGGTTCCCGGAGGGCTCATTTGCAACCCACGGAGGCGCGGGGCAGTCCGTGTGTGCGGCCCGGGGACACCCGCAGGTGTGTGTGCTCCCCCCGTGGCCGGCCGCTGCCACTGCCGCTAGCTAGCACCTGGGGGCAGTTGGCAGCACCGCCTGGGCAGCCTCCTAGAGCCAGGGGTCTGGCGGGCTCCGGGGGCAAATGGACTACGGAAGCCGAGAGGGGCCCGTCCGCTCCAAAACCCAAAACGCGCTGCGGCCTCCAGGGACACAGGGGACACAAGTGGCTGTGTGGCTTGCAGTGCCCGACCAGAGGGAGGCAGGGAGGGTGGGAGGGAGGCTGGCTGCTGAGGCGCAGCCGCCACCAGCCCTTCGGGGAACTGCCAGCGGAGGCTTGGGCAGTGGGGGCTGCCCTCTCAGACATCCCGTTCCCTGTGGCTGCAGCAGGGCTGCAGGGTCGGGCGCGCCCTCGGGCCTTGGGGGCTTCTTGCCTCTGGGCGGGGCTTCCACGCACAAGGTGGCACCTCATCCCGGCCCAAGGGTGGTGGCGGGCACCCAGGAGGTGCTGGGGGTAGCAGGAGAGTCGTGCCCTGGGCCTTTACAACACTTTTGGTCCGGGAGCATATCGGTCCACACTCGCGAGGCCCTGCTGGGACAGCCCGTGCCCGAGCTCCGAGCTCATAGCCCTTGGACCGCCCCAGTGGGCTTCAGGAGTGGGTGTGTGCCAGCAGCAGTCCCCCCCCACTCACCCACCCTGCGTCGGCCCCGCCCGACAAGCCCCTAGGGCAGGCAAGGGTTCCCGGTGGGCTCATTTACAACACACGGAGGCGCGGGGCAGTCCGTGTGTGCGGCCCGGGGACACCCGCAGGTGTGTGTGCTCCCCCGTGGCCGGCCGCTGCCACTGCCGCTAGCTAGCACCTGGGGACAGTTGGCAGCACCGCCTGGGCAGCCTCCTAGAGCCAGGGGTCTGGCGGGCTCCGGGGGCAAATGGACTACGGAAGCCGAGAGGGGCCCGTCCGCTCCAAAACCCAAAACGCGCTGCGGCCTCCAGGGACACAGGGGACACAAGTGGCTGTGTGGCTTGCAGTGCCCGACCAGAGGGAGGCAGGGAGGGTGGGAGGGAGGCTGGCTGCTGAGGCGCAGCCGCCACCAGCCCTTTGGGGAACTGCCAGCGGAGGCTTGGGCAGTGGGGGCTGCCCTCTCAGACATCCCGTTCCCTGTGGCTTCAGCAGGGCTGCAAGGTCGGGCGCGCCCTCGGGCCTTGGGGGCTTCTTGCCTCTGGGCGGGGCTTCCACGCACAAGGTGGCACCTCATCCCGGCCCAAGGGTGGTGGCGGGCACCCAGGAGGTGCTGGGGGTCGCAGTAGGGTCGGTCCCTGGGCGTCGGCCGAGCCTGACAAGCCCCTAGGGCAGGCAAGGGTTCCCAGAGGGCTCATTTGCAACCCGCGGAGGCCCGGGGCAGTCTGTGTGTGCGGCCCGGGGACACCCGCATGTGTGTGTGCTCCCCCCGTGGCCGGCCGCTGCCGCTAGCCAGCACCTGGGGGCAGTTGGCAGCACCGCCTGGGCAGCCTCCTAGAGCCAGGTGTCTGGCGGGCTCCGGGGGCAAATGGACTACGGAATCCGAGAGGGGCCCGTCCGCTCCAAAACCCAAAACGCGCTGCGGCCTCCAGGGACACAGGGGATACAAGTGGCTGTGTGGCTTGCAGTGCCCGACCAGAGGGAGGCAGGGAGGGTGGGAGGGAGGCTGGCTGCTGAGGCGCAGCCTCCACCAGCCCTTCGGGGAACTGCCAGCGGAGGCTTGGGCAGTGGGGGCTGCCCTCTCAGACATCCCGTTCCCTGTGGCTGCAGCAGGGCTGCAGGGTCGGGCGCGCCCTCAGGCCTTGGGGGCTTCTTGCCTCTGGGCGGGGCTTCCACGCACAAGGTGGCACCTCATCCCGGCCCAAGGGTGGTGGCGGGCACCCAGGAGGTGCTGGGGGTCGCAGGAGAGTCGTGCCCTGGGCCTTTACAACACTTTTGGTCCGGGAGCATATCAGTCCACCCTCGGGAGGCCCTGCTGGGACAGCCCGTGCCCGAGCTCCGAGCTCATAGCCCTTGGACCGCCCCAGTGGGCTTCAGGAGTGGGTGTGTGCCAGCAGCAGTCCCCCCCCAATCACCCACCCTGCGTCGGCCCCGCCCGACAAGCCCCTAGGGCAGGCAAGGGTTCCCGGAGGGCTCATTTGCAACCCACGGAGGCGCGGGGCAGTCCGTGTGTGCGGCCCGGGGACACCCGCAGGTGTGTGTGCTCCCCCCGTGGCCGGCCGCTGCCACTGCCGCTAGCTAGCACCTGGGGGCAGTTGGCAGCACCGCCTGGGCAGCCTCCTAGAGCCAGGGGTCTGGCGGGCTCCGGGGGCAAATGGACTACGGAAGCCGAGAGGGGCCCGTCCGCTCCAAAACCCAAAACGCGCTGCGGCCTCCAGGGACACAGGGGACACAAGTGGCTGTGTGGCTTGCAGTGCCCGACCAGAGGGAGGCAGGGAGGGTGGGAGGGAGGCTGGCTGCTGAGGCGCAGCCGCCACCAGCCCTTCGGGGAACTGCCAGCGGAGGCTTGGGCAGTGGGGGCTGCCCTCTCAGACATCCCGTTCCCTGTGGCTGCAGCAGGGCTGCAGGGTCGGGCGCGCCCTCGGGCCTTGGGGGCTTCTTGCCTCTGGGCGGGGCTTCCACGCACAAGGTGGCACCTCATCCCGGCCCAAGGGTGGTGGCGGGCACCCAGGAGGTGCTGGGGGTAGCAGGAGAGTCGTGCCCTGGGCCTTTACAACACTTTTGGTCCGGGAGCATATCGGTCCACACTCGCGAGGCCCTGCTGGGACAGCCCGTGCCCGAGCTCCGAGCTCATAGCCCTTGGACCGCCCCAGTGGGCTTCAGGAGTGGGTGTGTGCCAGCAGCAGTCCCCCCCCACTCACCCACCCTGCGTCGGCCCCGCCCGACAAGCCCCTAGGGCAGGCAAGGGTTCCCGGTGGGCTCATTTGCAACCCACGGAGGCGCGGGGCAGTCCGTGTGTGCGGCCCGGGGACACCCGCAGGTGTGTGTGCTCCCCCCGTGGCTGGCCGCTGCCACTGCCGCTAGCTAGCACCTGGGGACAGTTGGCAGCACCGCCTGGGCAGCCTCCTAGAGCCAGGGGTCTGGCGGGCTCCGGGGGCAAATGGACTACGGAAGCCGAGAGGGGCCCGTCCGCTCCAAAACCCAAAACGCGCTGCGGCCTCCAGGGACACAGGGGACACAAGTGGCTGTGTGGCTTGCAGTGCCCGACCAGAGGGAGGCAGGGAGGGTGGGAGGGAGGCTGGCTGCTGAGGCGCAGCCGCCACCAGCCCTTTGGGGAACTGCCAGCGGAGGCTTGGGCAGTGGGGGCTGCCCTCTCAGACATCCCGTTCCCTGTGGCTTCAGCAGGGCTGCAAGGTCGGGCGCGCCCTCGGGCCTTGGGGGCTTCTTGCCTCTGGGCGGGGCTTCCACGCACAAGGTGGCACCTCATCCCGGCCCAAGGGTGGTGGCGGGCACCCAGGAGGTGCTGGGGGTCGCAGTAGGGTCGGTCCCTGGGCGTCGGCCGAGCCTGACAAGCCCCTAGGGCAGGCAAGGGTTCCCAGAGGGCTCATTTGCAACCCACGGAGGCCCGGGGCAGTCTGTGTGTGCGGCCCGGGGACACCCGCATGTGTGTGTGCTCCCCCCGTGGCCGGCCGCTGCCGCTAGCCAGCACCTGGGGGCAGTTGGCAGCACCGCCTGGGCAGCCTCCTAGAGCCAGGTGTCTGGCGGGCTCCGGGGGCAAATGGACTACGGAATCCGAGAGGGGCCCGTCCGCTCCAAAACCCAAAACGCGCTGCGGCCTCCAGGGACACAGGGGATACAAGTGGCTGTGTGGCTTGCAGTGCCCGACCAGAGGGAGGCAGGGAGGGTGGGAGGGAGGCTGGCTGCTGAGGCGCAGCCTCCACCAGCCCTTCGGGGAACTGCCAGCGGAGGCTTGGGCAGTGGGGGCTGCCCTCTCAGACATCCCGTTCCCTGTGGCTGCAGCAGGGCTGCAGGGTCGGGCGCGCCCTCAGGCCTTGGGGGCTTCTTGCCTCTGGGCGGGGCTTCCACGCACAAGGTGGCACCTCATCCCGGCCCAAGGGTGGTGGCGGGCACCCAGGAGGTGCTGGGGGTCGCAGGAGAGTCGTGCCCTGGGCCTTCACAACACTTTTGGTCCGGGAGCATATCAGTCCACCCTCGGGAGGCCCTGCTGGGACAGCCCGTGCCCGAGCTCCGAGCTCATAGCCCTTGGACCGCCCCAGTGGGCTTCAGGAGTGGGTGTGTGCCAGCAGCAGTCCCCCCCCACTCACCCACCCTGCGTCGGCCCCGCCCGACAAGCCCCTAGGGCAGGCAAGGGTTCCCGGAGGGCTCATTTGCAACCCACGGAGGCGCGGGGCAGTCCGTGTGTGCGGCCCGGGGACACCCGCAGGTGTGTGTGCTCCCCCCGTGGCCGGCCGCTGCCACTGCCGCTAGCTAGCACCTGGGGGCAGTTGGCAGCACCGCCTGGGCAGCCTCCTAGAGCCAGGGGTCTGGCGGGCTCTGGGGGCAAATGGACTACGGAAGCCGAGAGGGGCCCGTCTGCTCCAAAACCCAAAACGCGCTGCGGCCTCCAGGGACACAGGGGACACAAGTGGCTGTGTGGCTTGCAGTGCCCGACCAGAGGGAGGCAGGGAGGGTGGGAGGGAGGCTGGCTGCTGAGGCGCAGCCGCCACCAGCCCTTCGGGGAACTGCCAGCGGAGGCTTGGGCAGTGGGGGCTGCCCTCTCAGACATCCCGTTCCCTGTGGCTGCAGCAGGGCTGCAGGGTCGGGCGCGCCCTCGGGCCTTGGGGGCTTCTTGCCTCTGGGCGGGGCTTCCACGCACAAGGTGGCACCTCATCCCGGCCCAAGGGTGGTATCGGGCACCCAGGAGGTGCTGGGGGTCGCAGGAGAGTCGTGCCCTGGGCCTTTACAACACTTTTGGTCCGGGAGCATATCGGTCCACCCTCGCGAGGCCCTGCTGGGACAGCCCGTGCCCGAGCTCCGAGCTCATAGCCCTTGGACCGCCCCAGTGGGCTTCAGGAGTGGGTGTGTGCCAGCAGCAGTCCCCCCCCACTCACCCACCCTCCGTCGGCCCCGCCCGACAAGCCCCTAGGGCAGGCAAGGGTTCCCGGAGGGCTCATTTGCAACCCACAGAGGCGCGGGGCAGTCCGTGTGTGTGGCCCGGGGACACCCGCAGGTGTGTGTGCTCCTCCCGTGGCCGGCCGCTGCCACTGCCACTAGCTAGCACCTGGGGGCAGTTGGCAGCACCGCCTGGGCAGCCTCCTAGAGCCAGGGGTCTGGCGGGCTCCGGGGGCAAATGGACTACGGAAGCCGAGAGGGGCCCGTCCGCTCCAAAACCCAAAACGCGCTGCGGCCTCCAGGGACACAGGGGACACAAGTGGCTGTGTGGCTTGCAGTGCCCGACCAGAGGGAGGCAGGGAGGGTGGGAGGGAGGCTGGCTGCTGAGGCGCAGCCGCCACCAGCCCTTTGGGGAACTGCCAGCGGAGGCTTGGGCAGTGGGGGCTGCCCTCTCAGACATCCCGTTCCCTGTGGCTTCAGCAGGGCTGCAGGGTCGGGCGCGCCATCGGGCCTTGGGGGCTTCTTGCCTCTGGGCGGGGCTTCCACGCACAAGGTGGCACCTCATCCCGGCCCAAGGGTGGTGGCGGGAACCCAGGAGGTGCTGGGGGTCGCAGCAGGGTCGGTCCCTGGGCGTTGGCAGCACCTGACAAGCCCCTAGGGCAGGCAAGGGTTCCCAGAGGGCTCATTTGCAACCCGCGGAGGCCCGGGGCAGTCTGTGTGTGCGGCCCGGGGAACCCGCATGTGTGTGTGCTCTCCCCGTGGCCGGCCGCTGCCGCTAGCCAGCACCTGGCGGCAGTTGGCAGCACCGCCTGGGCAGCCTCCTAGAGCCAGGGGTCTGGCGGGCTCCGGGGGCAAATGGACTACGGAAGCCGAGAGGGGCCCGTCCGCTCCAAAACCCAAAACGCGCTGCGGCCTCCAGGGACACAGGGGACACAAGTGGCTGTGTGGCTTGCAGTGCCCGACCAGAGGGAGGCAGGGAGGGTGGGAGGGAGGCTTGCTGCTGAGGCGCAGCCGCCACCAGCCCTTCGGGGAACTGCCAGCGGAGGCTTGGGCAGTGGGGGCTGCCCTCTCAGACATCCCGTTCCCTGTGGCTGCAGCAGGGCTGCAGGGTCGGGCGAGCCCTCGGGCCTTGGGGGCTTCTTGCCTCTGGGCGGGGCTTCCACGCACAAGGTGGCACCTCATCCCGGCCCAAGGGTGGTGGCGGGCACCCAGGAGGTGCTGGGGGTCGCAGGAGAGTCGTGCCCTGGGCCTTTACAACACTTTTGGTCTGGGAGCATATCGGTCCACCCTCGCGAGGCCCTGCTGGGACAGCCCGTGCCCGAGCTCCGAGCTCATAGCCCTTGGACCGCCCCAGTGGGCTTCAGGAGTGGGTGTGTGCCAGCAGCAGTCCCCCCCCACTCACCCACCCTGCGTCGGCCCCGCCCGACAAGCCCCTAGGGCAGGCAAGGGTTCCCGGAGGGCTCATTTGCAACCCACGGAGGCGCGGGGCAGTCCGTGTGTGCGGCCCGGGGACACCCGCAGGTGTGTGTGCTCCCCCCGTGGCCGGCCGCTGCCACTGCCGCTAGCTAGCACCTGGGGGCAGTTGGCAGCACCGCCTGGGCAGCCTCCTAGAGCCAGGGGTCTGGCGGGCTCCGGGGGCAAATGGACTACGGAAGCCGAGAGGGGCCCGTCCGCTCCAAAACCCAAAACGCGCTGCGGCCTCCAGGGACACAGGGGACACAAGTGGCTGTGTGGCTTGCAGTGCCCGACCAGAGGCAGGGAGGGTGGGAGGGAGGCTGGCTGCTGAGGCGCAGCCGCCACCAGCCCTTCGGGGAACTGCCAGCGGAGGCTTGGGCAGTGGGGGCTGCCCTCTCAGACATCCCGTTCCCTGTGGCTGCAGCAGGGCTGCAGGGTCGGGCGCGCCCTCGGGCCTTGGGGGCTTCTTGCCTCTGGGCGGGGCTTCCACGCACAAGGTGGCACCTCATCCCGGCCCAAGGGTGGTGGCGGGCACCCAGGAGGTGCTGGGGGTAGCAGGAGAGTCGTGCCCTGGGCCTTTACAACACTTTTGGTCCGGGAGCATATCGGTCCACACTCGCGAGGCCCTGCTGGGACAGCCCGTGCCCGAGCTCCGAGCTCATAGCCCTTGGACCGCCCCAGTGGGCTTCAGGAGTGGGTGTGTGCCAGCAGCAGTCCCCCCCCACTCACCCACCCTGCGTCGGCCCCGCCCGACAAGCCCCTAGGGCAGGCAAGGGTTCCCGGTGGGCTCATTTGCAACCCACGGAGGCGCGGGGCAGTCCGTGTGTGCGGCCCGGGGACACCCGCAGGTGTGTGTGCTCCCCCCGTGGCCGGCCGCTGCCACTGCCGCTAGCTAGCACCTGGGGACAGTTGGCAGCACCGCCTGGGCAGCCTCCTAGAGCCAGGGGTCTGGCGGGCTCCGGGGGCAAATGGACTACGGAAGCCGAGAGGGGCCCGTCCGCTCCAAAACCCAAAACGCGCTGCGGCCTCCAGGGACACAGGGGACACAAGTGGCTGTGTGGCTTGCAGTGCCCGACCAGAGGGAGGCAGGGAGGGTGGGAGGGAGGCTGGCTGCTGAGGCGCAGCCGCCACCAGCCCTTCGGGGAACTGCCAGCGGAGGCTTGGGCAGTGGGGGCTGCCCTCTCAGACATCCCCTTCCCTGTGGCTGCAGCAGGGCTGCAGGGTCGGGCGCGCCCTCGGGCCTTGGGGGCTTCTTGCCTCTGGGCGGGGCTTCCACGCACAAGGTGGCACCTCATCCCGGCCCAAGGGTGGTGGCGGGCACCCAGGAGGTGCTGGGGGTCGCAGGAGAGTCGTGCCCTGGGCCTTTACAACACTTTTGGTCCGGGAGCATATCAGTCCACCCTCGGGAGGCCCTGCTGGGACAGCCCGTGCCCGAGCTCCGAGCTCATAGCCCTTGGACCGCCCCAGTGGGCTTCAGGAGTGGGTGTGTGCCAGCAGCAGTCCCCCCCCACTCACCCACCCTGCGTCGGCCCCGCCCGACAAGCCCCTAGGGCAGGCAAGGGTTCCCGGAGGGCTCATTTGCAACCCACGGAGGCGCGGGGCAGTCCGTGTGTGCGGCCCGGGGACACCCGCAGGTGTGTGTGCTCCCCCCGTGGCCGGCCGCTGCCACTGCCGCTAGCTAGCACCTGGGGGCAGTTGGCAGCACCGCCTGGGCAGCCTCCTAGAGCCAGGGGTCTGGCGGGCTCCGGGGGCAAATGGACTACGGAAGCCGAGAGGGGCCCGTCCGCTCCAAAACCCAAAACGCGCTGCGGCCTCCAGGGACACAGGGGACACAAGTGGCTGTGTGGCTTGCAGTGCCCGACCAGAGGGAGGCAGGGAGGGTGGGAGGGAGGCTGGCTGCTGAGGCGCAGCCGCCACCAGCCCTTCGGGGAACTGCCAGCGGAGGCTTGGGCAGTGGGGGCTGCCCTCTCAGACATCCCGTTCCCTGTGGCTGCAGCAGGGCTGCAGGGTCGGGCGCGCCCTCGGGCCTTGGGGGCTTCTTGCCTCTGGGCGGGGCTTCCACGCACAAGGTGGCACCTCATCCCGGCCCAAGGGTGGTGGCGGGCACCCAGGAGGTGCTGGCGGTCGCAGCAGGGTCGTGCCCTGGGCCTTTACAACACTTTTGGTCCGGGAGCATATCGGTCCAGCCTCGCGAGGCCCTGCTGGGACAGCCCGTGCCCGAGCTCCAAGCTCATAGCCCTTGGACCGCCCCAGTGGGCTTCAGGAGTGGGTGTGTGCCAGCAGCAGTCCCCCCCCACTCACCCACCCTGCGTCGGCCCCGCCCGACAAGCCCCTAGGGCAGGCAAGGGTTCCCGGAGGGCTCATTTGCAACCCACGGAGGCGCGGGGCAGTCCGTGTGTGCGGCCCGGGGACACCCGCAGGTGTGTGTGCTTCCCCCGTGGCCGGCCGCTGCCACTGCCGCTAGCTAGCACCTGGGGGCAGTTGGCAGCACCGCCTGGGCAGCCTCCTAGAGCCAGGGGTCTGGCGGGCTCCGGGGGCAAATGGACTACGGAAGCCGAGAGGGGCCCGTCCGCTCCAAAACCCAAAACGCGCTGCGGCCTCCAGGGACACAGGGGACACAAGTGGCTGTGTGGCTTGCAGTGCCCGACCAGAGGGAGGCAGGGAGGGTGGGAGGGAGGCTGGCTGCTGAGGCGCAGCCGCCACCAGCCCTTCGGGGAACTGCCAGCGGAGGCTTGGGCAGTGGGGGCTGCCCTCTCAGACATCCCGTTCCCTGTGGCTGCAGCAGGGCTGCAGGGTCGGGCGCGCCCTCGGGCCTTGGGGGCTTCTTGCCTCTGGGCGGGGCTTCCACGCACAAGGTGGCACCTCATCCCGGCCCAAGGGTGGTGGCGGGCACCCAGGAGGTGCTGGGGGTCGCAGCAGGGTCGTGCCCTGGGCCTTTACAACACTTTTGGTCCGGGAGCATATCGGTCCACCCTCGGGAGGCCCTGCTGGGACAGCCCGTGCCCGAGCTCCGAGCTCATAGCCCTTGGACCGCCCCAGTGGGCTTCAGGAGTGGGTGTGTGCCAGCAGCAGTCCCCCCCCACTCACCCACCCTGCGTCGGCCCCGCCCGACAAGCCCCTAGGGCAGGCAAGGGTTCCCGGAGGGCTCATTTGCAACCCACGGAGGCGCGGGGCAGTCCGTGTGTGCGGCCCGGGGACACCCGCAGGTGTGTGTGCTCCCCCCGTGGCCGGCCGCTGCCACTGCCGCTAGCTAGCACCTGGGGGCAGTTGGCAGCACCGCCTGGGCAGCCTCCTAGAGCCAGGGGTCTGGCGGGCTCCGGGGGCAAATGGACTACGGAAGCCGAGAGGGGCCCGTCCGCTCCAAAACCCAAAACGCGCTGCGGCCTCCAGGGACACAGGGGACACAAGTGGCTGTGTGGCTTGCAGTGCCCGACCAGAGGGAGGCAGGGAGGGTGGGAGGGAGGCTGGCTGCTGAGGCGCAGCCGCCACCAGCCCTTCGGGGAACTGCCAGCGGAGGCTTGGGCAGTGGGGGCTGCCCTCTCAGACATCCCGTTCCCTGTGGCTGCAGCAGGGCTGCAGGGTCGGGCGCGCCCTCGGGCCTTGGGGGCTTCTTGCCTCTGGGCGGGGCTTCCACGCACAAGGTGGCACCTCATCCCGGCCCAAGGGTGGTGGCGGGCACCCAGGAGGTGCTGGGGGTCGCAGTAGGGTCGGTCCCTGGGCGTCGGCCGAGCCTGACAAGCCCCTAGGGCAGGCAAGGGTTCCCAGAGGGCTCATTTGCAACCCGCGGAGGCCCGGGGCAGTCTGTGTGTGCGGCCCGGGGACACCCGCATGTGTGTGTGCTCCCCCCGTGGCCGGCCGCTGCCGCTAGCCAGCACCTGGGGGCAGTTTGCAGCACCGCCTGGGCAGCCTCCTAGAGCCAGGTGTCTGGCGGGCTCCGGGGGCAAATGGACTACGGAATCCGAGAGGGGCCCGTCCGCTCCAAAACCCAAAACGCGCTGCGGCCTCCAGGGACACAGGGGATACAAGTGGCTGTGTGGCTTGCAGTGCCCGACCAGAGGGAGGCAGGGAGGGTGGGAGGGAGGCTGGCTGCTGAGGCGCAGCCTCCACCAGCCCTTCGGGGAACTGCCAGCGGAGGCTTGGGCAGTGGGGGCTGCCCTCTCAGACATCCCGTTCCCTGTGGCTGCAGCAGGGCTGCAGGGTCGGGAGCGCCCTCAGGCCTTGGGGGCTTCTTGCCTCTGGGCGGGGCTTCCACGCACAAGGTGGCACCTCATCCCGGCCCAAGGGTGGTGGCGGGCACCCAGGAGGTGCTGGGGGTCGCAGGAGAGTCGTGCCCTGGGCCTTTACAACACTTTTGGTCCGGGAGCATATCAGTCCACCCTCGGGAGGCCCTGCTGGGACAGCCCGTGCCCGAGCTCCGAGCTCATAGCCCTTGGACCGCCCCAGTGGGCTTCAGGAGTGGGTGTGTGCCAGCAGCAGTCCCCCCCCACTCACCCACCCTGCGTCGGCCCCGCCCGACAAGCCCCTAGGGCAGGCAAGGGTTCCCGGAGGGCTCATTTGCAACCCACAGAGGCGCGGGGCAGTCCGTGTGTGTGGCCCGGGGACACCCGCAGGTGTGTGTGCTCCCCCCGTGGCCGGCCGCTGCCACTGCCACTAGCTAGCACCTGGGGGCAGTTGGCAGCACCGCCTGGGCAGCCTCCTAGAGCCAGGGGTCTGGCGGGCTCCGGGGGCAAATGGACTACGGAAGCCGAGAGGGGCCCGTCCGCTCCAAAACCCAAAACGCGCTGCGGCCTCCAGGGACACAGGGGACACAAGTGGCTGTGTGGCTTGCAGTGCCCGACCAGAGGGAGGCAGGGAGGGTGGGAGGGAGGCTGGCTGCTGAGGCGCAGCCGCCACCAGCCCTTTGGGGAACTGCCAGCGGAGGCTTGGGCAGTGGGGGCTGCCCTCTCAGACATCCCGTTCCCTGTGGCTTCAGCAGGGCTGCAGGGTCGGGCGCGCCCTCGGGCCTTGGGGGCTTCTTGCCTCTGGGCGGGGCTTCCACGCACAAGGTGGCACCTCATCCCGGCCCAAGGGTGGTGGCGGGAACCCAGGAGGTGCTTGGGGTCGCAGCAGGGTCGGTCCCTGGGCGTTGGCAGCACCTGACAAGCCCCTAGGGCAGGCAAGGGTTCCCAGAGGGCTCATTTGCAACCCGCGGAGGCCCGGGGCAGTCTGTGTGTGCGGCCCGGGGAACCCGCATGTGTGTGTGCTCTCCCCGTGGCCGGCCGCTGCCGCTAGCCAGCACCTGGCGGCAGTTGGCAGCACCGCCTGGGCAGCCTCCTAGAGCCAGGGGTCTGGCGGGCTCCGGGGGCAAATGGACTACGGAAGCCGAGAGGGGCCCGTCCGCTCCAAAACCCAAAACGCGCTGCGGCCTCCAGGGACACAGGGGACACAAGTGGCTGTGTGGCTTGCAGTGCCCGACCAGAGGGAGGCAGGGAGGGTGGGAGGGAGGCTTGCTGCTGAGGCGCAGCCGCCACCAGCCCTTCGGGGAACTGCCAGCGGAGGCTTGGGCAGTGGGGGCTGCCCTCTCAGACATCCCGTTCCCTGTGGCTGCAGCAGGGCTGCAGGGTCGGGCGAGCCCTCGGGCCTTGGGGGCTTCTTGCCTCTGGGCGGGGCTTCCACGCACAAGGTGGCACGTCATCCCGGCCCAAGGGTGGTGGCGGGCACCCAGGAGGTGCTGGGGGTCGCAGGAGAGTCGTGCCCTGGGCCTTTACAACACTTTTGGTCCGGGAGCATATCGGTCCACCCTCGCGAGGCCCTGCTGGGACAGCCCGTGCCCGAGCTCCGAGCTCATAGCCCTTGGACCGCCCCAGTGGGCTTCAGGAGTGGGTGTGTGCCAGCAGCAGTCCCCCCCCACTCACCCACCCTGCGTCGGCCCCGCCCGACAAGCCCCTAGGGCAGGCAAGGGTTCCCGGAGGGCTCATTTGCAACCCACGGAGGCGCGGGGCAGTCCGTGTGTGCGGCCCGGGGACACCCGCAGGTATGTGTGCTCCCCCCGTGGCCGGCCGCTGCCACTGCCGCTAGCTAGCACCTGGGGGCAGTTGGCAGCACCGCCTGGGCAGCCTCCTAGAGCCAGGGGTCTGGCGGGCTCCGGGGGCAAATGGACTACGGAAGCCGAGAGGGGCCCGTCCGCTCCAAAACCCAAAACGCGCTGCGGCCTCCAGGGACACAGGGGACACAAGTGGCTGTGTGGCTTGCAGTGCCCGACCAGAGGGAGGCAGGGAGGGTGGGAGGGAGGCTGGCTGCTGAGGCGCAGCCGCCACCAGCCCTTCGGGGAACTGCCAGCGGAGGCTTGGGCAGTGGGGGCTGCCCTCTCAGACATCCCGTTCCCTGTGGCTGCAGCAGGGCTGCAGGGTCGGGCGCGCCCTCGGGCCTTGGGGGCTTCTTGCCTCTGGGCGGGGCTTCCACGCACAAGGTGGCACCTCATCCCGGCCCAAGGGTGGTGGCGGGCACCCAGGAGGTGCTGGGGGTAGCAGGAGAGTCTTGCCCTGGGCCTTTACAACACTTTTGGTCCGGGAGCATATCGGTCCACACTCGCGAGGCCCTGCTGGGACAGCCCGTGCCCGAGCTCCGAGCTCATAGCCCTTGGACCGCCCCAGTGGGCTTCAGGAGTGGGTGTGTGCCAGCAGCAGTCCCCCCCCACTCACCCACCCTGCGTCGGCCCCGCCCGACAAGCCCCTAGGGCAGGCAAGGGTTCCCGGTGGGCTCATTTGCAACCCACGGAGGCGCGGGGCAGTCCGTGTGTGCGGCCCGGGGACACCCGCAGGTGTGTGTGCTCCCCCCGTGGCCGGCCGCTGCCACTGCCGCTAGCTAGCACCTGGGGACAGTTGGCAGCACCGCCTGGGCAGCCTCCTAGAGCCAGGGGTCTGGCGGGCTCCGGGGGCAAATGGACTACGGAAGCCGAGAGGGGCCCGTCCGCTCCAAAACCCAAAACGCGCTGCGGCCTCCAGGGACACAGGGGACACAAGTGGCTGTGTGGCTTGCAGTGCCCGACCAGAGGGAGGCAGGGAGGGTGGGAGGGAGGCTGGCTGCTGAGGCGCAGCCGCCACCAGCCCTTTGGGGAACTGCCAGCGGAGGCTTGGGCAGTGGGGGCTGCCCTCTCAGACATCCCGTTCCCTGTGGCTTCAGCAGGGCTGCAAGGTCGGGCGCGCCCTCGGGCCTTGGGGGCTTCTTGCCTCTGGGCGGGGCTTCCACGCACAAGGTGGCACCTCATCCCGGCCCAAGGGTGGTGGCGGGCACCCAGGAGGTGCTGGGGGTCGCAGTAGGGTCGGTCCCTGGGCGTCGGCCGAGCCTGACAAGCCCCTAGGGCAGGCAAGGGTTCCCAGAGGGCTCATTTGCAACCCGCGGAGGCCCGGGGCAGTCTGTGTGTGCGGCCCGGGGACACCCGCATGTGTGTGTGCTCCCCCCGTGGCCGGCCGCTGCCGCTAGCCAGCACCTGGGGGCAGTTGGCAGCACCGCCTGGGCAGCCTCCTAGAGCCAGGTGTCTGGCGGGCTCCGGGGGCAAATGGACTACGGAATCCGAGAGGGGCCCGTCCGCTCCAAAACCCAAAACGCGCTGCGGCCTCCAGGGACACAGGGGATACAAGTGGCTGTGTGGCTTGCAGTGCCCGACCAGAGGGAGGCAGGGAGGGTGGGAGGGAGGCTGGCTGCTGAGGCGCAGCCTCCACCAGCCCTTCGGGGAACTGCCAGCGGAGGCTTGGGCAGTGGGGGCTGCCCTCTCAGACATCCCGTTCCCTGTGGCTGCAGCAGGGCTGCAGGGTCGGGCGCGCCCTCAGGCCTTGGGGGCTTCTTGCCTCTGGGCGGGGCTTCCACGCACAAGGTGGCACCTCATCCCGGCCCAAGGGTGGTGGCGGGCACCCAGGAGGTGCTGGGGGTCGCAGGAGAGTCGTGCCCTGGGCCTTTACAACACTTTTGGTCCGGGAGCATATCAGTCCACCCTCGGGAGGCCCTGCTGGGACAGCCCGTGCCCGAGCTCCGAGCTCATAGCCCTTGGACCGCCCCAGTGGGCTTCAGGAGTGGGTGTGTGCCAGCAGCAGTCCCCCCCCACTCACCCACCCTGCGTCGGCCCCGCCCGACAAGCCCCTAGGGCAGGCAAGGGTTCCCGGAGGGCTCATTTGCAACCCACGGAGGCGCGGGGCAGTCCGTGTGTGCGGCCCGGGGACACCCGCAGGTGTGTGTGCTCCCCCCGTGGCCGGCCGCTGCCACTGCCGCTAGCTAGCACCTGGGGGCAGTTGGCAGCACCGCCTGGGCAGCCTCCTAGAGCCAGGGGTCTGGCGGGCTCTGGGGGCAAATGGACTACGGAAGCCGAGAGGGGCCCGTCCGCTCCAAAACCCAAAACGCGCTGCGGCCTCCAGGGACACAGGGGACACAAGTGGCTGTGTGGCTTGCAGTGCCCGACCAGAGGGAGGCAGGGAGGGTGGGAGGGAGGCTGGCTGCTGAGGCGCAGCCGCCACCAGCCCTTCGGGGAACTGCCAGCGGAGGCTTGGGCAGTGGGGGCTGCCCTCTCAGACATCCCGTTCCCTGTGGCTGCAGCAGGGCTGCAGGGTCGGGCGCGCCCTCGGGCCTTGGGGGCTTCTTGCCTCTGGGCGGGGCTTCCACGCACAAGGTGGCACCTCATCCCGGCCCAAGGGTGGTGGCGGGCACCCAGGAGGTGCTGGGGGTAGCAGGAGAGTCGTGCCCTGGGCCTTTACAACACTTTTGGTCCGGGAGCATATCGGTCCACCCTCGCGAGGCCCTGCTGGGACAGCCCGTGCCCGAGCTCCGAGCTCATAGCCCTTGGACCGCCCCAGTGGGCTTCAGGAGTGGGTGTGTGCCAGCAGCAGTCCCCCCCCACTCACCCACCCTGCGTCGGCCCCGCCCGACAAGCCCCTAGGGCAGGCAAGGGTTCCCGGAGGGCTCATTTGCAACCCACAGAGGCGCGGGGCAGTCCGTGTGTGTGGCCCGGGGACACCCGCTGGTGTGTGTGCTCCCCCCGTGGCCGGCCGCTGCCACTGCCACTAGCTAGCACCTGGGGGCAGTTGGCAGCACCGCCTGGGCAGCCTCCTAAAGCCAGGGATCTGGCGGGCTCCGGGGGCAAATGGACTACGGAAGCCGAGAGGGGCCCGTCCGCTCCAAAACCCAAAACGCGCTGCGGCCTCCAGGGACACAGGGGACACAAGTGGCTGTGTGGCTTGCAGTGCCCGACCAGAGGGAGGCAGGGAGGGTGGGAGGGAGGCTGGCTGCTGAGGCGCAGCCGCCACCAGCCCTTTGGGGAACTGCCAGCGGAGGCTTGGGCAGTGGGGGCTGCCCTCTCAGACATCCCGTTCCCTGTGGCTGCAGCAGGGCTGCAGGGTCGGGCGCGCCCTCGGGCCTTGGGGGCTTCTTGCCTCTGGGCGGGGCTTCCACGCACAAGGTGGCACCTCATCCCGGCCCAAGGGTGGTGGCGGGAACCCAGGAGGTGCTGGGGGTCGCAGCAGGGTCGGTCCCTGGGCGTTGGCAGCACCTGACAAGCCCCTAGGGCAGGCAAGGGTTCCCAGAGGGCTCATTTGCAACCCGCGGAGGCCCGGGGCAGTCTGTGTGTGCGGCCCGGGGAACCCGCATGTGTGTGTGCTCTCCCCGTGGCCGGCCGCTGCCGCTAGCCAGCACCTGGCGGCAGTTGGCAGCACCGCCTGGGCAGCCTCCTAGAGCCAGGGGTCTGGCGGGCTCCGGGGGCAAATGGACTACGGAAGCCGAGAGGGGCCCGTCCGCTCCAAAACCCAAAACGCGCTGCGGCCTCCAGGGACACAGGGGACACAAGTGGCTGTGTGGCTTGCAGTGCCCGACCAGAGGGAGGCAGGGAGGGTGGGAGGGAGGCTTGCTGCTGAGGCGCAGCCGCCACCAGCCCTTCGGGGAACTGCCAGCGGAGGCTTGGGCAGTGGGGGCTGCCCTCTCAGACATCCCGTTCCCTGTGGCTGCAGCAGGGCTGCAGGGTCGGGCGCGCCCTCGGGCCTTGGGGGCTTCTTGCCTCTGGGCGGGGCTTCCACGCACAAGGTGGCACCTCATCCCGGCCCAAGGGTGGTGGCGGGCACCCAGGAGGTGCTCGGGGTCGCAGCAGGGTCGTGCCCTGGGCCTTTACAACACTTTTGGTCCGGGAGCATATCGGTCCACCCTCGGGAGGACCTGCTGGGACAGCCCGTGCCCGAGCTCCGAGCTCATAGCCCTTGGACCGCCCCAGTGGGCTTCAGGAGTGGGTGTGTGCCAGCAGCAGTCCCCCCCCCACTCACCCACCCTGCGTCGGCCCCACCCGACAAGCCCCTAGGGCAGGCAAGGGTTCCCGGAGGGCTCATTTGCAACCCACGGAGGCGCGGGGCAGTCCGTGTGTGCGGCCCGGGGACACCCGCAGGTGTGTGTGCTCCCCCCGTGGCCGGCCGCTGCCACTGCTGCTAGCTAGCACCTGGGGGCAGTTGGCAGCACCGCCTGGGCAGCCTCCTAGAGCCAGGGGTCTGGCGGGCTCCGGGGGCAAATGGACTACGGAAGCCGAGAGGGGCCCGTCCGCTCCAAAACCCAAAACGCGCTGCGGCCTCCAGGGACACAGGGGACACAAGTGGCTGTGTGGCTTGCAGTGCCCGACCAGAGGGAGGCAGGGAGGGTGGGAGGGAGGCTGGCTGCTGAGGCGCAGCCGCCACCAGCCCTTCGGGGAACTGCCAGCGGAGGCTTGGGCAGTGGGGGCTGCCCTCTCAGACATCCCGTTCCCTGTGGCTGCAGCAGGGCTGCAGGGTCGGGCGCGCCCTCGGGCCTTGGGGGCTTCTTGCCTCTGGGCGGGGCTTCCACGCACAAGGTGGCACCTCATCCCGGCCCAAGGGTGGTGGCGGGCACCCAGTAGGTGCTGGGGGTAACAGGAGAGTCGTGCCCTGGGCCTTTACAACACTTTTGGTCCGGGAGCATATCGGTCCACCCTCGCGAGGCCCTGCTGGGACAGCCCGTGCCCGAGCTCCGAGCTCATAGCCCTTGGACCGCCCCAGTGGGCTTCAGGAGTGGGTGTGTGCCAGCAGCAGTCCCCCCCCACTCACCCACCCTGCGTCGGCCCCGCCCGACAAGCCCCTAGGGCAGGCAAGGGTTCCCGGAGGGCTCATTTGCAACCCACGGAGGCGCGGGGCAGTCCATGTGTGCGGCCCGGGGATACCCACAGGTGTGTGTGCTCGCCCCGTGGCCGGCCGCTGCCACTGCCGCTAGCTAGCACCTGGGGGCAGTTGGCAGCACCGCCTGGGCAGCCTCCTAGAGCCAGGGGTCTGGCGGGCTCCGGGGGCAAATGGACTACGGAAGCCGAGAGGGGCCCGTCCGCTCCAAAACCCAAAACGCGCTGCGGCCTCCAGGGACACAGGGGACACAAGTGGCTGTGTGGCTTGCAGTGCCCGACCAGAGGGAGGCAGGGAGGGTGGGAGGGAGGCTGGCTGCTGAGGCGCAGCCGCCACCAGCCCTTCGGGGAACTGCCAGCGGAGGCTTGGGCAGTGGGGGCTGCCCTCTCAGACATCCCGTTCCCTGTGGCTGCAGCAGGGCTGCAGGGTCGGGCGCGCCCTCGGGCCTTGGGGGCTTCTTGCCTCTGGGCGGGGCTTCCACGCACAAGGTGGCACCTCATCCCGGCCCAAGGGTGGTGGCGGGCACCCAGGAGGTGCTGGGGGTCGCAGCAGGGTCGTGCCCTGGGCCTTTACAACACTTTTGGTCCGGGAGCATATCGGTCCACCCTCGCGAGGCCCTGCTGGGACAGCCCGTGCCCGAGCTCCGAGCTCATAGCCCTTGGACCGCCCCAGTGGGCTTCAGGAGTGGGTGTGTGCCAGCAGCAGTCCCCCCCCCACTCACCCACCCTGCGTCGGCCCCGCCCGACAAGCCCCTAGGGCAGGCAAGGGTTCCCGGAGGGCTCATTTGCAACCCACGGAGGCGCGGGGCAGTCCGTGTGTGCGGCCCGGGGACACCCGCAGGTGTGTGTGCTCCCCCCGTGGCCGGCCGCTGCCACTGCCGCTAGCTAGCACCTGGGGGCAGTTGGCAGCACCGCCTGGGCAGCCTCCTAGAGCCAGGGGTCTGGCGGGCTCCGGGGGCAAATGGACTACGGAAGCCGAGAGGGGCCCGTCCGCTCCAAAACCCAAAACGCGCTGCGGCCTCCAGGGACACAGGGGACACAAGTGGCTGTGTGGCTTGCAGTGCCCGACCAGAGGGAGGCAGGGAGGGTGGGAGGGAGGCTGGCTGCTGAGGCGCAGCCGCCACCAGCCCTTCGGGGAACTGCCAGCGGAGGCTTGGGCAGTGGGGGCTGCCCTCTCAGACATCCCGTTCCCTGTGGCTGCAGCAGGGCTGCAGGGTCGGGCGCGCCCTCGGGCCTTGGGGGCTTCTTGCCTCTGGGCGGGGCTTCCACGCACAAGGTGGCACCTCATCCCGGCCCAAGGGTGGTGGCGGGCACCCAGGAGGTGCTGGGGTCGCAGGAGAGTCGTGCCCTGGGCCTTTACAACACTTTTGGTCCGGGAGCATATCGGTCCAGCCTCGCGAGGCCCTGCTGGGACAGCCCGTGCCCGAGCTCCGAGCTCATAGCCCTTGGACCGCCCCAGTGGGCTTCAGGAGTGGGTGTGTGCCAGCAGCAGTCCCCCCCCACTCACCCACCCTGCGTCGGCCCCGCCCGACAAGCCCCTAGGGCTGGCAAGTGTTCCCGGAGGGCTCATTTGCAACCCACGGAGGCGCGGGGCAGTCCGTGTGTGCGGCCCGGGGACACCCGCAGGTGTGTGTGCTCCCCCCGTGGCCGGCCGCTGCCACTGCCGCTAGCTAGCACCTGGGGGCAGTTGGCAGCACCGCCTGGGCAGCCTCCTAGAGCCAGGGGTCTGGCGGGCTCCGGGGGCAAATGGACTACGGAAGCCGAGAGGGGCCCGTCCGCTCCAAAACCCAAAACGCGCTGCGGCCTCCAGGGACACAGGGGACACAAGTGGCTGTGGCTTGCAGTGCCCGACCAGAGGGAGGCAGGGAGGGTGGGAGGGAGGCTGGCTGCTGAGGCGCAGCCGCCACCAGCCCTTCGGGGAACTGCCAGCGGAGGCTTGGGCAGTGGGGGCTGCCCTCTCAGACATCCCGTTCCCTGTGGCTGCAGCAGGGCTGCAGGGTCGGGCGCGCCCTCGGGCCTTGGGGGCTTCTTGCCTCTGGGCGGGGCTTCCACGCACAAGGTGGCACCTCATCCCGGCCCAAGGGTGGTGGCGGGCACCCAGGAGGTGCTGGGGGTCGCAGCAGGGTCGTGCCCTGGGCCTTTACAACACTTTTGGTCCGGGAGCATATCGGTCCACCCTCGCGAGGCCCTGCTGGGACAGCCCGTGCCCGAGCTCCGAGCTCATAGCCCTTGGACCGCCCCAGTGGGCTTCAGGAGTGGGTGTGTGCCAGCAGCAGTCCCCCCCACTCACCCACCCTGCGTCGGCCCCGCCCGACAAGCCCCTAGGGCAGGCAAGGGTTCCCGGAGGGCTCATTTGCAACCCACGGAGGCGCGGGGCAGTCCGTGTGTGCGGCCCGGGGACACCCGCAGGTGTGTGTGCTCCCCCCGTGGCCGGCCGCTGCCACTGCCGCTAGCTAGCACCTGGGGGCAGTTGGCAGCACCGCCTGGGCAGCCTCCTAGAGCCAGGGGTCTGGCGGGCTCCGGGGGCAAATGGACTACGGAAGCCGAGAGGGGCCCGTCCGCTCCAAAACCCAAAACGCGCTGCGGCCTCCAGGGACACAGGGGACACAAGTGGCTGTGTGGCTTGCAGTGCCCGACCAGAGGGAGGCAGGGAGGGTGGGAGGGAGGCTGGCTGCTGAGGCGCAGCCGCCACCAGCCCTTCGGGGAACTGCCAGCGGAGGCTTGGGCAGTGGGGGCTGCCCTCTCAGACATCCCGTTCCCTGTGGCTGCAGCAGGGCTGCAGGGTCGGGCGCGCCCTCGGGCCTTGGGGGCTTCTTGCCTCTGGGCGGGGCTTCCACGCACAAGGTGGCACCTCATCCCGGCCCAAGGGTGGTGGCGGGCACCCAGGAGGTGCTGGGGGTCGCAGCAGGGTCGTGCCCTGGGCCTTTACAACACTTTTGGTCCGGGAGCATATCGGTCCACCCTCGCGAGGCCCTGCTGGGACAGCCCGTGCCCGAGCTCCGAGCTCATAGCCCTTGGACCGCCCCAGTGGGCTTCAGGAGTGGGTGTGTGCCAGCAGCAGTCCCCCCCCACTCACCCACCCTGCGTCGGCCCCGCCCGACAAGCCCCTAGGGCAGGCAAGGGTTCCCGGAGGGCTCATTTGCAACCCACGGAGGCGCGGGGCAGTCCGTGTGTGCGGCCCGGGGACACCCGCAGGTGTGTGTGCTCCCCCCGTGGCCGGCCGCTGCCACTGCCGCTAGCTAGCACCTGGGGGCAGTTGGCAGCACCGCCTGGGCAGCCTCCTAGAGCCAGGGGTCTGGCGGGCTCCGGGGGCAAATGGACTACGGAAGCCGAGAGGGGCCCGTCCGCTCCAAAACCCAAAACGCGCTGCGGCCTCCAGGGACACAGGGGACACAAGTGGCTGTGTGGCTTGCAGTGCCCGACCAGAGGGAGGCAGGGAGGGTGGGAGGGAGGCTGGCTGCTGAGGCGCAGCCGCCACCAGCCCTTCGGGGAACTGCCAGCGGAGGCTTGGGCAGTGGGGGCTGCCCTCTCAGACATCCCGTTCCCTGTGGCTGCAGCAGGGCTGCAGGGTCGGGCGCGCCCTCGGGCCTTGGGGGCTTCTTGCCTCTGGGCGGGGCTTCCACGCACAAGGTGGCACCTCATCCCGGCCCAAGGGTGGTGGCGGGCACCCAGGAGGTGCTGGGGGTCGCAGCAGGGTCGTGCCCTGGGCCTTTACAACACTTTTGGTCCGGGAGCATATCGGTCCAGCCTCGCGAGGCCCTGCTGGGACAGCCCGTGCCCGAGCTCCGAGCTCATAGCCCTTGGACCGCCCCAGTGGGCTTCAGGAGTGGGTGTGTGCCAGCAGCAGTCCCCCCCCACTCACCCACCCTGCGTCGGCCCCGCCCGACAAGCCCCGAGGGCAGGCAAGGGTTCCCGGAGGGCTCATTTGCAACCCACGGAGGCGCGGGGCAGTCCGTGTGTGCGGCCCGGGGACACCCGCAGGTGTGTGTGCTCGCCCCGTGGCCGGCCGCTGCCACTGCCGCTAGCTAGCACCTGGGGGCAGTTGGCAGCACCGCCTGGGCAGCCTCCTAGAGCCAGGGGTCTGGCGGGCTCCGGGGGCAAATGGACTACGGAAGCCGAGAGGGGCCCGTCCGCTCCAAAACCCAAAACGCGCTGCGGCCTCCAGGGACACAGGGGACACAAGTGGCTGTGTGGCTTGCAGTGCCCGACCAGAGGGAGGCAGGGAGGGTGGGAGGGAGGCTGGCTGCTGAGGCGCAGCCGCCACCAGCCCTTCGGGGAACTGCCAGCGGAGGCTTGGGCAGTGGGGGCTGCCCTCTCAGACATCCCGTTCCCTGTGGCTGCAGCAGGGCTGCAGGGTCGGGCGCGCCCTCGGGCCTTGGGGGCTTCTTGCCTCTGGGCGGGGCTTCCACGCACAAGGTGGCACCTCATCCCGGCCCAAGGGTGTGGCGGGCACCCAGGAGGTGCTGGGGGTAGCAGGAGAGTCGTGCCCTGGGCCTTTACAAAACTTTTGGTCCGGGAGCATATCAGTCCACCCTCCGGAGGCCCTGCTGGGACAGCCCGTGCCCGAGCTCCGAGCTCATAGCCCTTGGACCGCCCCAGTGGGCTTCAGGAGTGGGTGTGTGCCAGCAGCAGTCCCCCCCCACTCACCCACCCTGCGTCGGCCCCGCCCGACAAGCCCCTAGGGCAGGCAAGGGTTCCCGGAGGGCTCATTTGCAACCCACGGAGGCGCGGGGCAGTCCGTGTGTGCGGCCCGGGGACACCCGCAGGTGTGTGTGCTCCCCCCGTGGCCGGCCGCTGCCACTGCCGCTAGCTAGCACCTGGGGGCAGTTGGCAGCACCACCTGGGCAGCCTCCTAGAGCCAGGGGTCTGGCGGGCTCTGGGGGCAAATGGACTACGGAAGCCGAGAGGGGCCGGTCCGCTCCAAAACCCAAAACGCGCTGCGGCCTCCAGGGACACAGGGGACACAAGTGGCTGTGTGGCTTGCAGTGCCCGACCAGAGGGAGGCAGGGAGGGTGGGAGGGAGGCTGGCTGCTGAGGCGCAGCCGCCACCAGCCCTTCGGGGAACTGCCAGCGGAGGCTTGGGCAGTGGGGGCTGCCCTCTCAGACATCCCGTTCCCTGTGGCTGCAGCAGGGCTGCAGGGTCGGGCGCGCCCTCGGGCCTTGGGGGCTTCTTGCCTCTGGGCGGGGCTTCCACGCACAAGGTGGCACCTCATCCTGGCCCAAGGGTGGTGGCGGGCACCCAGGAGGTGCTGGGGGTCGCAGCAGGGTCGTGCCCTGGGCCTTTACAACACTTTTAGTATGGGAGCATATCGGTCCAGCCTCGCGAGGCCCTGCTGGGACAGCCCGTGCCCGAGCTCCAAGCTCATAGCCCTTGGACCGCCCCAGTGGGCTTCAGGAGTGGGTGTGTGCCAGCAGCAGTCCCCCCCCACTCACCCACCCTGCGTCGGCCCCGCCCGACAAGCCCCTAGGGCAGGCAAGGGTTCCCGGAGGGCTCATTTGCAACCCACGGAGGCGCGGGGCAGTCCGTGTGTGCGGCCCGGGGACACCCGCAGGTGTGTGTGCTCCCCCCGTGGCCGGCCGCTGCCACTGCCGCTAGCTAGCACCTGGGGGCAGTTGGCAGCACCGCCTGGGCAGCCTCCTAGAGCCAGGGGTCTGGCGGGCTCCGGGGGCAAATGGACTACGGAAGCCGAGAGGGGCCCGTCCGCTCCAAAACCCAAAACGCGCTGCGGCCTCCAGGGACACAGGGGACACAAGTGGCTGTGTGGCTTGCAGTGCCCGACCAGAGGGAGGCAGGGAGGGTGGGAGGGAGGCTGGCTGCTGAGGCGCAGCCGCCACCAGCCCTTCGGGGAACTGCCAGCGGAGGCTTGGGCAGTGGGGGCTGCCCTCTCAGACATCCCGTTCCCTGTGGCTGCAGCAGGGCTGCAGGGTCGGGCGCGCCCTCGGGCCTTGGGGGCTTCTTGCCTCTGGGCGGGGCTTCCACGCACAAGGTGGCACCTCATCCCGGCCCAAGGGTGGTGGCGGGAACCCAGGAGGTGCTGGGGGTCGCAGCAGGGTCGGTCCCTGGGCGTTGGCAGCACCTGACAAGCCCCTAGGGCAGGCAAGGGTTCCCAGAGGGCTCATTTGCAACCCGCGGAGGCCCGGGGCAGTCTGTGTGTGCGGCCCGGGGAACCCGCATGTGTGTGTGCTCTCCCCGTGGCCGGCCGCTGCCGCTAGCCAGCACCTGGCGGCAGTTGGCAGCACCGCCTGGGCAGCCTCCTAGAGCCAGGGGTCTGGCGGGCTCCGGGGGCAAATGGACTACGGAAGCCGAGAGGGGCCCGTCCGCTCCAAAACCCAAAACGCGCTGCGGCCTCCAGGGACACAGGGGACACAAGTGGCTGTGTGGCTTGCAGTGCCCGACCAGAGGGAGGCAGGGAGGGTGGGAGGGAGGCTTGCTGCTGAGGCGCAGCCGCCACCAGCCCTTCGGGGAACTGCCAGCGGAGGCTTGGGCAGTGGGGGCTGCCCTCTCAGACATCCCGTTCCCTGTGGCTGCAGCAGGGCTGCAGGGTCGGGCGCGCCCTCGGGCCTTGGGGGCTTCTTGCCTCTGGGCGGGGCTTCCACGCACAAGGTGGCACCTCATCCCGGCCCAAGGGTGGTGGCGGGCACCCAGGAGGTGCTCGGGGTCGCAGCAGGGTCGTGCCCTGGGCCTTTACAACACTTTTGGTCCGGGAGCATATCGGTCCACCCTCGGGAGGACCTGCTGGGACAGCCCGTGCCCGAGCTCCGAGCTCATAGCCCTTGGACCGCCCCAGTGGGCTTCAGGAGTGGGTGTGTGCCAGCAGCAGTCCCCCCCCCACTCACCCACCCTGCGTCGGCCCCACCCGACAAGCCCCTAGGGCAGGCAAGGGTTCCCGGAGGGCTCATTTGCAACCCACGGAGGCGCGGGGCAGTCCGTGTGTGCGGCCCGGGGACACCCGCAGGTGTGTGTGCTCCCCCCGTGGCCGGCCGCTGCCACTGCTGCTAGCTAGCACCTGGGGGCAGTTGGCAGCACCGCCTGGGCAGCCTCCTAGAGCCAGGGGTCTGGCGGGCTCCGGGGGCAAATGGACTACGGAAGCCGAGAGGGGCCCGTCCGCTCCAAAACCCAAAACGCGCTGCGGCCTCCAGGGACACAGGGGACACAAGTGGCTGTGTGGCTTGCAGTGCCCGACCAGAGGGAGGCAGGGAGGGTGGGAGGGAGGCTGGCTGCTGAGGCGCAGCCGCCACCAGCCCTTCGGGGAACTGCCAGCGGAGGCTTGGGCAGTGGGGGCTGCCCTCTCAGACATCCCGTTCCCTGTGGCTGCAGCAGGGCTGCAGGGTCGGGCGCGCCCTCGGGCCTTGGGGGCTTCTTGCCTCTGGGCGGGGCTTCCACGCACAAGGTGGCACCTCATCCCGGCCCAAGGGTGGTGGCGGGCACCCAGTAGGTGCTGGGGGTAACAGGAGAGTCGTGCCCTGGGCCTTTACAACACTTTTGGTCCGGGAGCATATCGGTCCACCCTCGCGAGGCCCTGCTGGGACAGCCCGTGCCCGAGCTCCGAGCTCATAGCCCTTGGACCGCCCCAGTGGGCTTCAGGAGTGGGTGTGTGCCAGCAGCAGTCCCCCCCCACTCACCCACCCTGCGTCGGCCCCGCCCGACAAGCCCCTAGGGCAGGCAAGGGTTCCCGGAGGGCTCATTTGCAACCCACGGAGGCGCGGGGCAGTCCATGTGTGCGGCCCGGGGATACCCACAGGTGTGTGTGCTCGCCCCGTGGCCGGCCGCTGCCACTGCCGCTAGCTAGCACCTGGGGGCAGTTGGCAGCACCGCCTGGGCAGCCTCCTAGAGCCAGGGGTCTGGCGGGCTCCGGGGGCAAATGGACTACGGAAGCCGAGAGGGGCCCGTCCGCTCCAAAACCCAAAACGCGCTGCGGCCTCCAGGGACACAGGGGACACAAGTGGCTGTGTGGCTTGCAGTGCCCGACCAGAGGGAGGCAGGGAGGGTGGGAGGGAGGCTGGCTGCTGAGGCGCAGCCGCCACCAGCCCTTCGGGGAACTGCCAGCGGAGGCTTGGGCAGTGGGGGCTGCCCTCTCAGACATCCCGTTCCCTGTGGCTGCAGCAGGGCTGCAGGGTCGGGCGCGCCCTCGGGCCTTGGGGGCTTCTTGCCTCTGGGCGGGGCTTCCACGCACAAGGTGGCACCTCATCCCGGCCCAAGGGTGGTGGCGGGCACCCAGGAGGTGCTGGGGGTCGCAGCAGGGTCGTGCCCTGGGCCTTTACAACACTTTTGGTCCGGGAGCATATCGGTCCACCCTCGCGAGGCCCTGCTGGGACAGCCCGTGCCCGAGCTCCGAGCTCATAGCCCTTGGACCGCCCCAGTGGGCTTCAGGAGTGGGTGTGTGCCAGCAGCAGTCCCCCCCCCACTCACCCACCCTGCGTCGGCCCCGCCCGACAAGCCCCTAGGGCAGGCAAGGGTTCCCGGAGGGCTCATTTGCAACCCACGGAGGCGCGGGGCAGTCCGTGTGTGCGGCCCGGGGACACCCGCAGGTGTGTGTGCTCCCCCCGTGGCCGGCCGCTGCCACTGCCGCTAGCTAGCACCTGGGGGCAGTTGGCAGCACCGCCTGGGCAGCCTCCTAGAGCCAGGGGTCTGGCGGGCTCCGGGGGCAAATGGACTACGGAAGCCGAGAGGGGCCCGTCCGCTCCAAAACCCAAAACGCGCTGCGGCCTCCAGGGACACAGGGGACACAAGTGGCTGTGTGGCTTGCAGTGCCCGACCAGAGGGAGGCAGGGAGGGTGGGAGGGAGGCTGGCTGCTGAGGCGCAGCCGCCACCAGCCCTTCGGGGAACTGCCAGCGGAGGCTTGGGCAGTGGGGGCTGCCCTCTCAGACATCCCGTTCCCTGTGGCTGCAGCAGGGCTGCAGGGTCGGGCGCGCCCTCGGGCCTTGGGGGCTTCTTGCCTCTGGGCGGGGCTTCCACGCACAAGGTGGCACCTCATCCCGGCCCAAGGGTGGTGGCGGGCACCCAGGAGTTGCTGGGGTCGCAGGAGAGTCGTGCCCTGGGCCTTTACAACACTTTTGGTCCGGGAGCATATCGGTCCAGCCTCGCGAGGCCCTGCTGGGACAGCCCGTGCCCGAGCTCCGAGCTCATAGCCCTTGGACCGCCCCAGTGGGCTTCAGGAGTGGGTGTGTGCCAGCAGCAGTCCCCCCCCACTCACCCACCCTGCGTCGGCCCCGCCCGACAAGCCCCTAGGGCTGGCAAGTGTTCCCGGAGGGCTCATTTGCAACCCACGGAGGCGCGGGGCAGTCCGTGTGTGCGGCCCGGGGACACCCGCAGGTGTGTGTGCTCCCCCCGTGGCCGGCCGCTGCCACTGCCGCTAGCTAGCACCTGGGGGCAGTTGGCAGCACCGCCTGGGCAGCCTCCTAGAGCCAGGGGTCTGGCGGGCTCCGGGGGCAAATGGACTACGGAAGCCGAGAGGGGCCCGTCCGCTCCAAAACCCAAAACGCGCTGCGGCCTCCAGGGACACAGGGGACACAAGTGGCTGTGGCTTGCAGTGCCCGACCAGAGGGAGGCAGGGAGGGTGGGAGGGAGGCTGGCTGCTGAGGCGCAGCCGCCACCAGCCCTTCGGGGAACTGCCAGCGGAGGCTTGGGCAGTGGGGGCTGCCCTCTCAGACATCCCGTTCCCTGTGGCTGCAGCAGGGCTGCAGGGTCGGGCGCGCCCTCGGGCCTTGGGGGCTTCTTGCCTCTGGGCGGGGCTTCCACGCACAAGGTGGCACCTCATCCCGGCCCAAGGGTGGTGGCGGGCACCCAGGAGGTGCTGGGGGTCGCAGCAGGGTCGTGCCCTGGGCCTTTACAACACTTTTGGTCCGGGAGCATATCGGTCCACCCTCGCGAGGCCCTGCTGGGACAGCCCGTGCCCGAGCTCCGAGCTCATAGCCCTTGGACCGCCCCAGTGGGCTTCAGGAGTGGGTGTGTGCCAGCAGCAGTCCCCCCCACTCACCCACCCTGCGTCGGCCCCGCCCGACAAGCCCCTAGGGCAGGCAAGGGTTCCCGGAGGGCTCATTTGCAACCCACGGAGGCGCGGGGCAGTCCGTGTGTGCGGCCCGGGGACACCCGCAGGTGTGTGTGCTCCCCCCGTGGCCGGCCGCTGCCACTGCCGCTAGCTAGCACCTGGGGGCAGTTGGCAGCACCGCCTGGGCAGCCTCCTAGAGCCAGGGGTCTGGCGGGCTCCGGGGGCAAATGGACTACGGAAGCCGAGAGGGGCCCGTCCGCTCCAAAACCCAAAACGCGCTGCGGCCTCCAGGGACACAGGGGACACAAGTGGCTGTGTGGCTTGCAGTGCCCGACCAGAGGGAGGCAGGGAGGGTGGGAGGGAGGCTGGCTGCTGAGGCGCAGCCGCCACCAGCCCTTCGGGGAACTGCCAGCGGAGGCTTGGGCAGTGGGGGCTGCCCTCTCAGACATCCCGTTCCCTGTGGCTGCAGCAGGGCTGCAGGGTCGGGCGCGCCCTCGGGCCTTGGGGGCTTCTTGCCTCTGGGCGGGGCTTCCACGCACAAGGTGGCACCTCATCCCGGCCCAAGGGTGGTGGCGGGCACCCAGGAGGTGCTGGGGGTCGCAGCAGGGTCGTGCCCTGGGCCTTTACAACACTTTTGGTCCGGGAGCATATCGGTCCACCCTCGCGAGGCCCTGCTGGGACAGCCCGTGCCCGAGCTCCGAGCTCATAGCCCTTGGACCGCCCCAGTGGGCTTCAGGAGTGGGTGTGTGCCAGCAGCAGTCCCCCCCCACTCACCCACCCTGCGTCGGCCCCGCCCGACAAGCCCCTAGGGCAGGCAAGGGTTCCCGGAGGGCTCATTTGCAACCCACGGAGGCGCGGGGCAGTCCGTGTGTGCGGCCCGGGGACACCCGCAGGTGTGTGTGCTCCCCCCGTGGCCGGCCGCTGCCACTGCCGCTAGCTAGCACCTGGGGGCAGTTGGCAGCACCGCCTGGGCAGCCTCCTAGAGCCAGGGGTCTGGCGGGCTCCGGGGGCAAATGGACTACGGAAGCCGAGAGGGGCCCGTCCGCTCCAAAACCCAAAACGCGCTGCGGCCTCCAGGGACACAGGGGACACAAGTGGCTGTGTGGCTTGCAGTGCCCGACCAGAGGGAGGCAGGGAGGGTGGGAGGGAGGCTGGCTGCTGAGGCGCAGCCGCCACCAGCCCTTCGGGGAACTGCCAGCGGAGGCTTGGGCAGTGGGGGCTGCCCTCTCAGACATCCCGTTCCCTGTGGCTGCAGCAGGGCTGCAGGGTCGGGCGCGCCCTCGGGCCTTGGGGGCTTCTTGCCTCTGGGCGGGGCTTCCACGCACAAGGTGGCACCTCATCCCGGCCCAAGGGTGGTGGCGGGCACCCAGGAGGTGCTGGGGGTCGCAGCAGGGTCGTGCCCTGGGCCTTTACAACACTTTTGGTCCGGGAGCATATCGGTCCAGCCTCGCGAGGCCCTGCTGGGACAGCCCGTGCCCGAGCTCCGAGCTCATAGCCCTTGGACCGCCCCAGTGGGCTTCAGGAGTGGGTGTGTGCCAGCAGCAGTCCCCCCCCACTCACCCACCCTGCGTCGGCCCCGCCCGACAAGCCCCTAGGGCAGGCAAGGGTTCCCGGAGGGCTCATTTGCAACCCACGGAGGCGCGGGGCAGTCCGTGTGTGCGGCCCGGGGACACCCGCAGGTGTGTGTGCTCCCCCCGTGGCCGGCCGCTGCCACTGCCGCTAGCTAGCACCTGGGGGCAGTTGGCAGCACCACCTGGGCAGCCTCCTAGAGCCAGGGGTCTGGCGGGCTCTGGGGGCAAATGGACTACGGAAGCCGAGAGGGGCCGGTCCGCTCCAAAACCCAAAACGCGCTGCGGCCTCCAGGGACACAGGGGACACAAGTGGCTGTGTGGCTTGCAGTGCCCGACCAGAGGGAGGCAGGGAGGGTGGGAGGGAGGCTGGCTGCTGAGGCGCAGCCGCCACCAGCCCTTCGGGGAACTGCCAGCGGAGGCTTGGGCAGTGGGGGCTGCCCTCTCAGACATCCCGTTCCCTGTGGCTGCAGCAGGGCTGCAGGGTCGGGCGCGCCCTCGGGCCTTGGGGGCTTCTTGCCTCTGGGCGGGGCTTCCACGCACAAGGTGGCACCTCATCCTGGCCCAAGGGTGGTGGCGGGCACCCAGGAGGTGCTGGGGGTCGCAGCAGGGTCGTGCCCTGGGCCTTTACAACACTTTTAGTATGGGAGCATATCGGTCCAGCCTCGCGAGGCCCTGCTGGGACAGCCCGTGCCCGAGCTCCAAGCTCATAGCCCTTGGACCGCCCCAGTGGGCTTCAGGAGTGGGTGTGTGCCAGCAGCAGTCCCCCCCCACTCACCCACCCTGCGTCGGCCCCGCCCGACAAGCCCCTAGGGCAGGCAAGGGTTCCCGGAGGGCTCATTTGCAACCCACGGAGGCGCGGGGCAGTCCGTGTGTGCGGCCCGGGGACACCCGCAGGTGTGTGTGCTCCCCCCGTGGCCGGCCGCTGCCACTGCCGCTAGCTAGCACCTGGGGGCAGTTGGCAGCACCGCCTGGGCAGCCTCCTAGAGCCAGGGGTCTGGCGGGCTCCGGGGGCAAATGGACTACGGAAGCCGAGAGGGGCCCGTCCGCTCCAAAACCCAAAACGCGCTGCGGCCTCCAGGGACACAGGGGACACAAGTGGCTGTGTGGCTTGCAGTGCCCGACCAGAGGGAGGCAGGGAGGGTGGGAGGGAGGCTGGCTGCTGAGGCGCAGCCGCCACCAGCCCTTCGGGGAACTGCCAGCGGAGGCTTGGGCAGTGGGGGCTGCCCTCTCAGACATCCCGTTCCCTGTGGCTGCAGCAGGGCTGCAGGGTCGGGCGCGCCCTCGGGCCTTGGGGGCTTCTTGCCTCTGGGCGGGGCTTCCACGCACAAGGTGGCACCTCATCCCGGCCCAAGGGTGGTGGCGGGCACCCAGGAGGTGCTGGGGTCGCAGGAGAGTCGTGCCCTGGGCCTTTACAACACTTTTGGTCCGGGAGCATATCGGTCCAGCCTCGCGAGGCCCTGCTGGGACAGCCCGTGCCCGAGCTCCGAGCTCATAGCCCTTGGACCGCCCCAGTGGGCTTCAGGAGTGGGTGTGTGCCAGCAGCAGTCCCCCCCCACTCACCCACCCTGCGTCGGCCCCGCCCGACAAGCCCCTAGGGCAGGCAAGGGTTCCCGGAGGGCTCATTTGGAACCCACGGAGGCGCGGGGCAGTCCGTGTGTGCGGCCCGGGGACACCCGCAGGTGTGTGTGCTCCCCCCGTGGCCGGCCGCTGCCACTGCCGCTAGCTAGCACCTGGGGGCAGTTGGCAGCAACGCCTGGGCAGCCTCCTAGAGCCAGGGGTCTGGCGGGCTCCGGGGGCAAATGGACTACGGAAGCCGAGAGGGGCCCGTCCGCTCCAAAACCCAAAACGCGCTGCGGCCTCCAGGGACACAGGGGACACAAGTGGCTGTGTGGCTTGCAGTGCCCGACCAGAGGGAGGCAGGGAGGGTGGGAGGGAGGCTGGCTGCTGAGGCGCAGCCGCCACCAGCCCTTCGGGGAACTGCCAGCGGAGGCTTGGGCAGTGGGGGCTGCCCTCTCAGACATCCCGTTCCCTGTGGCTGCAGCAGGGCTGCAGGGTCGGGCGCGCCCTCGGGCCTTGGGGGCTTCTTGCCTCTGGGCGGGGCTTCCACGCACAAGGTGGCACCTCATCCCGGCCCAAGGGTGGTGGCGGGCACCCAGGAGGTGCTGGGGTCGCAGGAGAGTCGTGCCCTGGGCCTTTCCAACACTTTTGGTCCGGGAGCATATCGGTCCAGCCTCGCGAGGCCCTGCTGGGACAGCCCGTGCCCGAGCTCCGAGCTCATAGCCCTTGGACCGCCCCAGTGGGCTTCAGGAGTGGGTGTGTGCCAGCAGCAGTCCCCCCCCACTCACCCACCCTGCGTCGGCCCCGCCCGACAAGCCCCTAGGGCAGGCAAGGGTTCCCGGAGGGCTCATTTGCAACCCACGGAGGCGCGGGGCAGTCCGTGTGTGCGGCCCGGGGACACCCGCAGGTGTGTGTGCTCCCCCCGTGGCCGGCCGCTGCCACTGCCGCTAGCTAGCACCTGGGGGCAGTTGGCAGCACCGCCTGGGCAGCCTCCTAGAGCCAGGGGTCTGGCGGGCTCCGGGGGCAAATGGACTACGGAAGCCGAGAGGGGCCCGTCCGCTCCAAAACCCAAAACGCGCTGCGGCCTCCAGGGACACAGGGGACACAAGTGGCTGTGTGGCTTGCAGTGCCCGACCAGAGGGAGGCAGGGAGGGTGGGAGGGAGGCTGGCTGCTGAGGCGCAGCCGCCACCAGCCCTTCGGGGAACTGCCAGCGGAGGCTTGGGCAGTGGGGGCTGCCCTCTCAGACATCCCGTTCCCTGTGGCTGCAGCAGGGCTGCAGGGTCGGGCGCGCCCTCGGGCCTTGGGGGCTTCTTGCCTCTGGGCGGGGCTTCCACGCACAAGGTGGCACCTCATCCCGGCCCAAGGGTGGTGGCGGGCACCCAGGAGGTGCTGGCGGTCGCAGCAGGGTCGTGCCCTGGGCCTTTACAACACTTTTGGTCCGGGAGCATATCGGTCCAGCCTCGCGAGGCCCTGCTGGGACAGCCCGTGCCCGAGCTCCAAGCTCATAGCCCTTGGACCGCCCCAGTGGGCTTCAGGAGTGGGTGTGTGCCAGCAGCAGTCCCCCCCCACTCACCCACCCTGCGTCGGCCCCGCCCGACAAGCCCCTAGGGCAGGCAAGGGTTCCCGGAGGGCTCATTTGCAACCCACGGAGGCGCGGGGCAGTCCGTGTGTGCGGCCCGGGGACACCCGCAGGTGTGTGTGCTCCCCCCGTGGCCGGCCGCTGCCACTGCCGCTAGCTAGCACCTGGGGGCAGTTGGCAGCACCGCCTGGGCAGCCTCCTAGAGCCAGGGGTCTGGCGGGCTCCGGGGGCAAATGGACTACGTAAGCCGAGAGGGGCCCGTCCGCTCCAAAACCCAAAACGCGCTGCGGCCTCCAGGGACACAGGGGACACAAGTGGCTGTGTGGCTTGCAGTGCCCGACCAGAGGGAGGCAGGGAGGGTGGGAGGGAGGCTGGCTGCTGAGGCGCAGCCGCCACCAGCCCTTCGGGGAACTGCCAGCGGAGGCTTGGGCAGTGGGGGCTGCCCTCTCAGACATCCCGTTCCCTGTGGCTGCAGCAGGGCTGCAGGGTCGGGCGCGCCCTCGGGCCTTGGGGGCTTCTTGCCTCTGGGCGGGGCTTCCACGCACAAGGTGGCACCTCATCCCGGCCCAAGGGTGGTGGCGGGCACCCAGGAGGTGCTGGGGGTCGCAGGAGAGTCGTGCCCTGGGCCTTTACAACACTTTTGGTCCGGGAGCATATCGGTCCACCCTCGGGAGGCCCTGCTGGGACAGCCCGTGCCCGAGCTCCGAGCTCATAGCCCTTGGACCGCCCCAGTGGGCTTCAGGAGTGGGTGTGTGCCAGCAGCAGTCCCCCCCCACTCACCCACCCTGCGTCGGCCCCGCCCGACAAGCCCCTAGGGCAGGCAAGGGTTCCCGGAGGGCTCATTTGCAACCCACGGAGGCGCGGGGCAGTCCGTGTGTGCGGCCCGGGGACACCCGCAGGTGTGTGTGCTCCCCCCGTGGCCGGCCGCTGCCACTGCCGCTAGCTAGCACCTGGGGGCAGTTGGCAGCACCGCCTGGGCAGCCTCCTAGAGCCAGGGGTCTGGCGGGCTCCGGGGGCAAATGGACTACGGAAGCCGAGAGGGGCCCGTCCGCTCCAAAACCCAAAACGCGCTGCGGCCTCCAGGGACACAGGGGACACAAGTGGCTGTGTGGCTTGCAGTGCCCGACCAGAGGGAGGCAGGGAGGGTGGGAGGGAGGCTGGCTGCTGAGGCGCAGCCGCCACCAGCCCTTCGGGGAACTGCCAGCGGAGGCTTGGGCAGTGGGGGCTGCCCTCTCAGACATCCCGTTCCCTGTGGCTGCAGCAGGGCTGCAGGGTCGGGCGCGCCCTCGGGCCTTGGGGGCTTCTTGCCTCTGGGCGGGGCTTCCACGCACAAGGTGGCACCTCATCCCGGCCCAAGGGTGGTGGCGGGCACCCAGGAGGTGCTGGCGGTCGCAGCAGGGTCGTGCCCTGGGCCTTTACAACACTTTTGGTCCGGGAGCATATCGGTCCAGCCTCGCGAGGCCCTGCTGGGACAGCCCGTGCCCGAGCTCCAAGCTCATAGCCCTTGGACCGCCCCAGTGGGCTTCAGGAGTGGGTGTGTGCCAGCAGCAGTCCCCCCCCACTCACCCACCCTGCGTCGGCCCCGCCCGACAAGCCCCTAGGGCAGGCAAGGGTTCCCGGAGGGCTCATTTGCAACCCACGGAGGCGCGGGGCAGTCCGTGTGTGCGGCCCGGGGACACCCGCAGGTGTGTGTGCTCCCCCCGTGGCCGGCCGCTGCCACTGCCGCTAGCTAGCACCTGGGGGCAGTTGGCAGCACCGCCTGGGCAGCCTCCTAGAGCCAGGGGTCTGGCGGGCTCCGGGGGCAAATGGACTACGTAAGCCGAGAGGGGCCCGTCCGCTCCAAAACCCAAAACGCGCTGCGGCCTCCAGGGACACAGGGGACACAAGTGGCTGTGTGGCTTGCAGTGCCCGACCAGAGGGAGGCAGGGAGGGTGGGAGGGAGGCTGGCTGCTGAGGCGCAGCCACCACCAGCCCTTCGGGGAACTGCCAGCGGAGGCTTGGGCAGTGGGGGCTGCCCTCTCAGACATCCCGTTCCCTGTGGCTGCAGCAGGGCTGCAGGGTCGGGCGCGCCCTCGGGCCTTGGGGGCTTCTTGCCTCTGGGCGGGGCTTCCACGCACAAGGTGGCACCTCATCCCGGCCCAAGGGTGGTGGCGGGCACCCAGGAGGTGCTGGGGGTCGCAGGAGAGTCGTGCCCTGGGCCTTTACAACACTTTTGGTCCGGGAGCATATCGGTCCACCCTCGGGAGGCCCTGCTGGGACAGCCCGTGCCCGAGCTCCGAGCTCATAGCCCTTGGACCGCCCCAGTGGGCTTCAGGAGTGGGTGTGTGCCAGCAGCAGTCCCCCCCCACTCACCCACCCTGCGTCGGCCCCGCCCGACAAGCCCCTAGGGCAGGCAAGGGTTCCCGGAGGGCTCATTTGCAACCCACGGAGGCGCGGGGCAGTCCGTGTGTGCGGCCCGGGGACACCCGCAGGTGTGTGTGCTCCCCCCGTGGCCGGCCGCTGCCACTGCCGCTAGCTAGCACCTGGGGGCAGTTGGCAGCACCGCCTGGGCAGCCTCCTAGAGCCAGGGGTCTGGCGGGCTCCGGGGGCAAATGGACTACGGAAGCCGAGAGGGGCCCGTCCGCTCCAAAACCCAAAACGCGCTGCGGCCTCCAGGGACACAGGGGACACAAGTGGCTGTGTGGCTTGCAGTGCCCGACCAGAGGGAGGCAGGGAGGGTGGGAGGGAGGCTGGCTGCTGAGGCGCAGCCGCCACCAGCCCTTCGGGGAACTGCCAGCGGAGGCTTGGGCAGTGGGGGCTGCCCTCTCAGACATCCCGTTCCCTGTGGCTGCAGCAGGGCTGCAGGGTCGGGCGCGCCCTCGGGCCTTGGGGGCTTCTTGCCTCTGGGCGGGGCTTCCACGCACAAGGTGGCACCTCATCCCGGCCCAAGGGTGGTGGCGGGCACCCAGGAGGTGCTGGGGGTCGCAGGAGAGTCGTGCCCTGGGCCTTTACAACACTTTTGGTCCGGGAGCATAGCGGTCCACCCTCGCGAGGCCCTGCTGGGACAGCCCGTGCCCGAGCTCCGAGCTCATAGCCCTTGGACCGCCCCAGTGGGGTTCAGGAGTGGGTGTGTGCCAGCAGCAGTCCCCCCCCCACTCACCCACCCTGCGTCGGCCCCGCCCGACAAGCCCCTAGGGCAGGCAAGGGTTCCCGGAGGGCTCATTTGCAACCCACGGAGGCGCGGGGCAGTCCGTGTGTGCGGCCCGGGGACACCCGCAGGTGTGTGTGCTCCCCCCGTGGCCGGCCGCTGCCACTGCCGCTAGCTAGCACCTGGGGGCAGTTGGCAGAACCGCCTGGGCAGCCTCCTAGAGCCAGGGGTCTGGCGGGCTCAGGGGGCAAATGGACTACAGAAGCCTAGAGGGGCCCATCCGCTCCAAAACCCAAAACGCGCTGCGGCCTCCAGGGACACAGGGGACACAAGTGGCTGTGTGGCTTGCAGTGCCCGACCAGAGGGAGGCAGGGAGGGTGGGAGGGAGGCTGGCTGCTGAGGCGCAGCCGCCACCAGCCCTTCGGGGAACTGCCAGCGGAGGCTTGGGCAGTGGGGGCTGCCCTCTCAGACATCCCATTCCCTGTGGCTGCAGCAGGGCTGCAGGGTCGGGCGTGCCCTCGGTCCTTGGGGGCTTCTTGCCTCTGGGCGGGGCTTCCACGCACAAGGTGGCACCTCATCCCGGCCCAAGGGTGGTGGCGGGCACCCAGGAGGTGCTGGGGGTCGCCGGAGAGTCGTGCCCTGGGCCTTTACAACACTTTTGGTCCGGGAGCATATCGGTCCACCCTCGGGAGGCCCTGCTGGGACAGCCCGTGCCCGAGCTCCGAGCTCATAGCCCTTGGAACGCCCCAGTGGGCTTCAGGAGTGGGTGTGTGCCAGCAGCAGTCCCCCCCACTCACCCACGCTGCGTCGGCCCCGCCCGACAAGCCCCTAGGGCAGGCAAGGGTTCCCGGAGGGCTCATTTGCAACCCACGGAGGCGCGGGGCAGTCCGTGTGTGCGGCCCGGGGACACCCGCAGGTGTGTGTGCTCCCCCCCTGGCCGGCCGCTGCCACTGCCGCTAGCTAGCACCTGGGGGCAGTTGGCAGCACCGCCTGGGCAGCCTCCTAGAGCCAGGGGTCTGGCGGGCTCCAGGGGCAAATGGACTACGGAAGCCGAGAGGGGCCCGTCCGCTCCAAAACCCAAAACGCGCTGCAGCCTCCAGGGACACAGGGGACACAAATGGCTGTGTGGCTTGCAGTGCCCGACCAGAGGGAGGCAGGGAGGGTGGGAGGGAGGCTGGCTGCTGAGGCGCAGCCGCCACCAGCCCTTCGGGGAACTGCCAGCGGAGGCTTGGGCAGTGGGGGCTGCCCTCTCAGACATCCCGTTCCCTGTGGCTGCAGCAGGGCTGCAGGGTCGGGCGCGCCCTCGGGCCTTGGGGGCTTCTTGCCTCTGGGCGGGGCTTCCACGCACAAGGTGGCACCTCATCCCGGCCCAAGGGTGGTGGCGGGCACCCAGGAGGTGCTGGGGGTCGCAGCAGGGTCGGTCCCTGGGCCTTTACAACACTTTTGGTCCGGGAGCATATCGGTCCACCCTCGGGAGGCCCTGCTGGGACAGCCCGTGCCCGAGCTCCGAGCTCATAGCCCTTGGACCGCCCCAGTGGGCTTCAGGAGTGGGTGTGTGCCAGCAGCAGTCCCCCCCCACTCACCCACCCTGCGTCGGCCCCGCCCGACAAGCCCCTAGGGCAGGCAAGGGTTCCCGGAGGGCTCATTTGCAACCCACGGAGGCGCGGGGCAGTCCGTGTGTGCGGCCCGGGGACACCCGCAGGTGTGTGTGCTCCCCCCGTGGCCGGCCGCTGCCACTGCCGCTAGCTAGCACCTGGGGGCAGTTGGCAGCACCGCCTGGGCAGCCTCCTAGAGCCAGGGTTCTGGCGGGCTCCGGGGGCAAATGGACTTCGGAAGCCGAGAGGGGCCCATCCGCTCCAAAACCCAAAACGCGCTGCGGCCTCCAGGGACACAGGGGACACAAGTGGCTGTGTGGCTTGCAGTGCCCGACCAGAGGGAGGCAGTGAGGGTGGGAGGGAGGCTGGCTGCTGAGGCGCAGCCGCCACCAGCCCTTCGGGGAACTGCCAGCGGAGGCTTGGGCAGTGGGGGCTGCCCTCTCAGACATCCCGTTCCCTGTGGCTGCAGCAGGGCTGCAGGGTCGGGCGCGCCCTCGGGCCTTGGGGGCTTCTTGCCTCTGGGCGGGGCTTCCACGCACAAGGTGGCACCTCATCCCGGCCCAAGGGTGGTGGCGGGCACCCAGGAGGTGCTGGGGGTCGCAGGAGAGTCGTGCCCTGGGCCTTTACAACACTTTTGGTCCGGGAGCATATCGCTCCACCCTCGCGAGGCCCTGCTGGGACAGCCCATGCCCGAGCTCCGAGCTCATAGCCCTTGGACCGCCCCAGTGGGCTTCAGGAGTGGGTGTGTGCCAGCAGCAGTCCCCCCCCACTCACCCACCCTGCGTCGGCCCCGCCCGACAAGCCCCTAGGGCAGGCAAGGGTTCCCGGAGGGCTCATTTGCAACCCACGGAGGCGCGGGGCAGTCCGTGTGTGCGGCCCGGGGACACCCGCAGGTGTGTGTGCTCCCCCCGTGGCCGGCCGCTGCCACTGCCGCTAGCTAGCACCTGGGGGCAGTTGGCAGCACCGCCTGGGCAGCCTCCTAGAGCCAGGGGTCTGGCGGGCTCCGGGGGCAAATGGACTACGGAAGCCGAGAGGGGCCCGTCAGCTCCAAAACCCAAAACGCGCTGCGGCCTCCAGGGACACAGGGGACACAAGTGGCTGTGTGGCTTGCAGTGCCCGACCAGAGGGAGGCAGGGAGGGTGGGAGGGAGGCTGGCTGCTGAGGCGCAGCCGCCACCAGCCCTTCGGGGAACTGCCAGCGGAGGCTTGGGCAGTGGGGGCTGCCCTCTCAGACATCCCGTTCCCTGTGGCTGCAGCAGGGCTGCAGGGTCGGGCGCGCCCTCGGGCCTTGGGGGCTTCTTGCCTCTGGGCGGGGCTTCCACGCACAAGGTGGCATCTCATCCCGGCCCAAGGGTGGTGGCGGGCACCCAAGAGGTGCTGGGGGTCGCAGCAGGGTCGTGCCCTGGGCCTTTACAACACTTTTGGTCCGGGAGCATATCGGTCCACCCTCGCGAGGCCCTGCTGGGACAGCCCGTGCCCGAGCTCCGAGCTCATAGCCCTTGGACCGCCCCAGTGGGCTTCAGGAGTGGGTGTGTGCCAGCAGCAGTCCCCCCCCACTCACCCACCCTGCGTCGGCCCCGCCCGACAAGCCCCTAGGGCAGGCAAGGGTTCCCGGAGGGCTCATTTGCAACCCACGGAGGCGCGGGGCAGTCCGTGTGTGCGGCCCGGGGACACCCGCAGGTGTGTGTGCTCCCCCCGTGGCCGGCCGCTGCCACTGCCGCTAGCTAGCACCTGGGGGCAGTTGGCAGCACCGCCTGGGCAGCCTCCTAGAGCCAGGGCTCTGGCGGGCTCCGGGGGCAAATGGACTACGGAAGCCGAGAGGGGCCCGTCCGCTCCAAAACCCAAAACGCGCTGCGGCCTCCAGGGACACAGGGGACACAAGTGGCTGTGTGGCTTGCAGTGCCCGACCAGAGGGAGGCAGGGAGGGTGGGAGGGAGGCTGGCTGCTGAGGCGCAGCCGCCACCAGCCCTTCGGGGAACTGCCAGCGGAGGCTTGGGCAGTGGGGGCTGCCCTCTCAGACATCCCGTTCCCTGTGGCTGCAGCAGGGCTGCAGGGTCGGGCGCGCCCTCGGGCCTTGGGGGCTTCTTGCCTCTGGGCGGGGCTTCCACGCACAAGGTGGCACCTCATCCCGGCCCAAGGGTGGTGGCGGGCACCCAGGAGGTGCTGGGGTTCGCAGGAGAGTCGTGCCCTGCGCCTTTACAACACTTTTGGTCCGGGAGCATATCGGTCCACCCTCGCGAGGCCCTGCTGGGACAGCCCGTGCCCGAGCTCCGAGCTCATAGCCCTTGGACCGCCCCAGTGGGCTTCAGGAGTGGGTGTGTGCCAGCAGCAGTCCCCCCCCACTCACCCACCCTGCGTCGGCCCCGCCCGACAAGCCCCTAGGGCAGGCAAGGGTTCCCGGAGGGCTCATTTGCAACCCACGGAGGCGCGGGGCAGTCCGTGTGTGCGGCCCGGGGACACCCGCAGGTGTGTGTGCTCCCCCCGTGGCCAGCCGCTGCCACTGCCGCTAGCTAGCACCTGGGGGCAGTTGGCAGCACCGCCTGGGCAGCCTCCTAGAGCCAGGGGTCTGGCGGGCTCCGGGGGCAAATGGACTACGGAAGCCGAGAGGGGCCCGTCCGCTCCAAAACCCAAAACGCGCTGCGGCCTCCAGGGACACAGGGGACACAAGTGGCTGTGTGGCTTGCAGTGCCCGACCAGAGGGAGGCAGGGAGGGTGGGAGGGAGGCTGGCTGCTGAGGCGCAGCCGCCACCAGCCCTTCGGGGAACTGCCAGCGGAGGCTTGGGCAGTGGGGGCTGCCCTCTCAGACATCCCGTTCCCTGTGGCTGCAGCAGGGCTGCAGGGTCGGGCGCGCCCTCGGGCCTTGGGGGCTTCTTGCCTCTGGGCGGGGCTTCCACGCACAAGGTGGCATCTCATCCCGGCCCAAGGGTGGTGGCGGGCACCCAAGAGGTGCTGGGGGTCGCAGCAGGGTCGTGCCCTGGGCCTTTACAACACTTTTGGTCCGGGAGCATATCGGTCTACCCTCGCGAGGCCCTGCTGGGACAGCCCGTGCCCGAGCTCCGAGCTCATAGCCCTTGGACCGCCCCAGTGGGCTTCAGGAGTGGGTGTGTGCCAGCAGCAGTCCCCCCCCACTCACCCACCCTGCGTCGGCCCCGCCCAACAAGCCCCTAGGGCAGGCAAGGGTTCCCGGAGGGCTCATTTGCAACCCACAGAGGCGCGGGGCAGTCCGTGTGTGCGGCCCGGGGACACCCGCAGGTGTGTGTGCTCCCCCCGTGGCCGGCCGCTGCCACTGCCGCTAGCTAGCACCTGGGGGCAGTTGGCAGCACCGCCTGGGCAGCCTCCTAGAGCCAGGGGTCTGGCGGGCTCCGGGGGCAAATGGACTACGGAAGCCGAGAGGGGCCCGTCCGCTCCAAAACCCAAAACGCGCTGCGGCCTCCAGGGACACAGGGGACACAAGTGGCTGTGTGGCTTGCAGTGCCCGACCAGAGGGAGGCAGGGAGGGTGGGAGGGAGGCTGGCTGCTGAGGCGCAGCCGCCACCAGCCCTTCGGGGAACTGCCAGCGGAGGCTTGGGCAGTGGGGGCTGCCCTCTCAGACATCCCGTTCCCTGTGGCTGCAGCAGGGCTGCAGGGTCGGGCGCGCCCTCGGGCCTTGGGGGCTTCTTGCCTCTGGGCGGGGCTTCCACGCACAAGGTGGCACCTCATCCCGGCCCAAGGGTGGTGGCGGGCACCCAGGAGTGGTGGGGTTCGCAGGAGAGTCGTGCCCTGCGCCTTTACAACACTTTTGGTCCGGGAGCATATCGGTCCACCCTCGCGAGGCCCTGCTGGGACAGCCCGTGCCCGAGCTCCGAGCTCATAGCCGTTGGACCGCCCCAGTGGGCTTCAGGAGTGGGTGTGTGCCAGCAGCAGTCCCCCCCCACTCACCCACCCTGCGTCGGCCCCGCCCGACAAGCCCCTAAGGCAGGCAAGGGTTCCCGGAGGGCTCATTTGCAACCCACGGAGGCGCGGGGCAGTCCGTGTGTGCGGCCCGGGGACACCCGCAGGTGTGTGTGCTCCCCCCGTGGCCGGCCGCTGCCACTGCCGCTAGCTAGCACCTGGGGGCAGTTGGCAGCACCGCCTGGGCAGCCTCCTAGAGCCAGGGGTCTGGCGGGCTCCGGGGGCAAATGGACTACGGAAGCCGAGAGGGGCCCGTCCGCTCCAAAACCCAAAATGCGCTGCGGCCTCCAGGGACACAGGGGACACAAGTGGCTGTGTGGCTTGCAGTGCCCGACCAGAGGGAGGCAGGGAGGGTGGGAGGGAGGCTGGCTGCTGAGGCGCAGCCGCCACCAGCCCTTCGGGGAACTGCCAGCGGAGGCTTGGGCAGTGGGGGCTGCCCTCTCAGACATCCCGTTCCCTGTGGCTGCAGCAGGGCTGCAGGGTCGGGCGCGCCCTCGGGCCTTGGGGGCTTCTTGCCTCTGGGCGGGGCTTCCACGCACAAGGTGGCATCTCATCCCGGCCCAAGGGTGGTGGCGGGCACCCAAGAGGTGCTGGGGGTCGCAGCAGGGTCGTGCCCTGGGCCTTTACAACACTTTTGGTCCGGGAGCATATCGGTCCACCCTCGCGAGGCCCTGCTGGGACAGCCCGTGCCCGAGCTCCGAGCTCATAGCCCTTGGACCGCCCCAGTGGGCTTCAGGAGTGGGTGTGTGCCAGCAGCAGTCCCCCCCCACTCACCCACCCTGCGTCGGCCCCGCCCGACAAGCCCCTAGGGCAGGCAAGGGTTCCCGGAGGGCTCATTTGCAACCCACGGAGGCGCGGGGCAGTCCGTGTGTGCGGCCCGGGGACACCCGCAGGTGTGTGTGCTCCCCCCGTGGCCGGCCGCTGCCACTGCCGCTAGCTAGCACCTGGGGGCAGTTGGCAGCACCGCCTGGGCAGCCTCCTAGAGCCAGGGCTCTGGCGGGCTCCGGGGGCAAATGGACTACGGAAGCCGAGAGGGGCCCGTCCGCTCCAAAACCCAAAACGCGCTGCGGCCTCCAGGGACACAGGGGACACAAGTGGCTGTGTGGCTTGCAGTGCCCGACCAGAGGGAGGCAGGGAGGGTGGGAGGGAGGCTGGCTGCTGAGGCGCAGCCGCCACCAGCCCTTCGGGGAACTGCCAGCGGAGGCTTGGGCAGTGGGGGCTGCCCTCTCAGACATCCCGTTCCCTGTGGCTGCAGCAGGGCTGCAGGGTCGGGCGCGCCCTCGGGCCTTGGGGGATTCTTGCCTCTGGGCGGGGCTTCCACGCACAAGGTGGCATCTCATCCCGGCCCAAGGGTGGTGGCGGGCACCCAAGAGGTGCTGGGGGTCGCAGCAGGGTCGTGCCCTGGGCCTTTACAACACTTTTGGTCCGGGAGCATATCGGTCCACCCTCGCGAGGCCCTGCTGGGACAGCCCGTGCCCGAGCTCCGAGCTCATAGCCCTTGGACCGCCCCAGTGGGCTTCAGGAGTGGGTGTGTGCCAGCAGCAGTCCCCCCCCACTCACCCACCCTGCGTCGGCCCCACCCGACAAGCCCCTAGGGCAGGCAAGGGTTCCCGGAGGGCTCATTTGCAACCCACGGAGGCGCGGGGCAGTCCGTGTGTGCGGCCCGGGGACACCCGCAGGTGTGTGTGCTCCCCCCGTGGCCGGCCGCTGCCACTGCCGCTAGCTAGCACCTGGGGGCAGTTGGCAGCACCGCCTGGGCAGCCTCCTAGAGCCAGGGGTCTGGCGGGCTCCGGGGGCAAATGGACTACGGAAGCCGAGAGGGGCCCGTCCGCTCCAAAACCCAAAACGCGCTGTGGCCTCCAGGGACACAGGGGACACAAGTGGCTGTGTGGCTTGCAGTGCCCGACCAGAGGGAGGCAGGGAGGGTGGGAGGGAGGCTGGCTGCTGAGGCGCAGCCGCCACCAGCCCTTCGGGGAACTGCCAGCGGAGGCTTGGGCAGTGGGGGCTGCCCTCTCAGACATCCCGTTCCCTGTGGCTGCAGCAGGGCTGCAGGGTCGGGCGCGCCCTCGGGCCTTGGGGGCTTCTTGCCTCTGGGCGGGGCTTCCATGCACAAGGTGGCACCTCATCCCGGCCCAAGGGTGGTGGCGGGAACCCAGGAGGTGCTGGGGGTCACAGCAGTGTCGGTCCCTGGGCGTCGGCCGCGCCTGACAAGCCCCTAGGGCAGGCAAGGTTTCCCAGAGGGCTCATTTGCAACCCGCGTAGGCCCGGGGCAGTCCGTGTGTGCGGCCCGGGGACACCCACATGTGTGTGTGCTCCCCCCGTGGCCGGCCGCTGCCTCTAGCCAGCACCTGGGGGCAGTTGGCAGCACCGCCTGGGCAGCCTCCTAGAGCCAGGGGTCTGGCGGGCTCCGGGGGCAAATGGACTACGGAAGCCGAGAGGGGCCCGTCCGCTCCAAAACCCAAAACGCGCTGCGGCCTCCAGGGACACAGGGGACACAAGTGGCTGTGTGGCTTGCAGTGCCCGACCAGAGGGAGGCAGGGAGGGTGGGAGGGAGGCTGGCTGCTGAGGCGCAGCCGCCACCAGCCCTTCGGGGAACTGCCAGCGGAGGCTTGGGCAGTGGGGGCTGCCCTCTCAGACATCCCGTTCCCTGTGGCTGCAGCAGGGCTGCAGGGTCGGGCGCGCCCTCCGGCCTTGGGGGCTTCTTGCCTCTGGGCGGGGCTTCCCCGCACAAGGTGGCACCTCATCCCGGCCCAAGGGTGGTGGCGGGCACCCAGGAGGTGCTGGGGTTCGCAGGAGAGTCGTGCCCTGCGCCTTTACAACACTTTTGGTCCGGGAGCATATCTGTCCACCCTCGCGAGGCCCTGCTGGGACAGCCCGTGCCCGAGCTCCGAGCTCATAGCCCTTGGACCGCCCCAGTGGGCTTCAGGAGTGGGTGTGTGCCAGCAGCAGTCCCCCCCCACTCACCCACCCTGCGTCGGCCCCGCCCGACAAGCCCCTAGGGCAGGCAAGGGTTCCCGGAGGGCTCATTTGCAACCCACGGAGGCGCGGGGCAGTCCGTGTGTGCGGCCCGGGGACACCCGCAGGTGTGTGTGCTCCCCCCGTGGCCGGCCGCTGCCACTGCCGCTAGCTAGCACCTGGGGGCAGTTGGCAGCACCGCCTGGGCAGCCTCCTAGAGCCAGGGGTCTGGCGGGCTCCGGGGGCAAATGGACTACGGAAGCCGAGAGGGGCCCGTCCGCTCCAAAACCCAAAACGCGCTGCGGCCTCCAGGGACACAGGGGACACAAGTGGCTGTGTGGCTTGCAGTGCCCGACCAGAGGGAGGCAGGGAGGGTGGGAGGGAGGCTGGCTGCTGAGGCGCAGCCGCCACCAGCCCTTCGGGGAACTGCCAGCGGAGGCTTGGGCAGTGGGGGCTGCCCTCTCAGACATCCCGTTCCCTGTGGCTGCAGCAGGGCTGCAGGGTCGGGCGCGCCCTCGGGCCTTGGGGGCTTCTTGCCTCTGGGCGGGGCTTCCACGCACAAGGTGGCACCTCATCCCGGCCCAAGGGTGGTGGCGGGAACCCAGGAGGTGCTGGGGGTCACAGCAGTGTCGGTCCCTGGGCGTCGGCCGCGCCTGACAAGCCACTAGGGCAGGCAAGGGTTCCCAGAGGGCTCATTTGCAACCCGCGGAGGCCGGGGGCAGTCCGTGTGTGCGGCCCGGGGACACCCGCATGTGTGTGTGCTCCCCCCGTGGCCGGCCGCTGCCGCTAGCCAGCACCTGGGGGCAGTTGGCAGGACCGCCTGGGCAGCCTCCTAGAGCCAGGGGTCTGTCGGGCTCGGGTTGCAAATGGACTACGGAAGCCGAGAGGGGCCCGTCCGCTCCAAAACCCAAAACGCGCTGCGGCCTCCAGGGACACAGGGGACACAAGTGGCTGTGTGGCTTGCAGTGCCCGACCAGAGGGAGGCAGGGAGGGTGGGAGGGAGGCTGGCTGCTGAGGCGCAGCCACCACCAGCCCTTCGGGGAACTGCCAGCGGAGGCTTGGGCAGTGGGGGCTGCCCTCTCAGACATCCCGTTCCCTGTGGCTGCAGCAGGGCTGCAGGGTCGGGCGCGCCCTCGGGCCTTGGGGGCTTCTTGCCTCTGGGCGGGGCTTCCACGCACAAGGTGGCACCTCATCCCGGCCCAAGGGTGGTGGCGGGCACCCAGGAGGTGCTGGGGGTCGCAGCAGGGTCGTGCCCTGGGCCTTTACAACACTTTTGGTCCGGGAGCATATCGGTCCACCCTCGGGAGGCCCTGCTGGGACAGCCCGTGCCCGAGCTCCGAGCTCATAGCCCTTGGACCGCCCCAGTGGGCTTCAGGAGTGGGTGTGTGCCAGCAGCAGTCCCCCCCCACTCACCCACCCTGCGTCGGCCCCGCCCGACAAGCCCCTAGGGCAGGCAAGGGTTCCCGGAGGGCTCATTTGCAACCCACGGAGGCGCGGGGCAGTCCGTGTGTGCGGCCCGGGGACACCCGCAGGTGTGTGTGCTCCCCCCGTGGCCGGCCGCTGCCACTGCCGCTAGCTAGCACCTGGGGGCAGTTGGCAGCACCGCCTGGGCAGCCTCCTAGAGCCAGGGGTCTGGCGGGCTCCGGGGGCAAATGGACTACGGAAGCCGAGAGGGGCCCATCCGCTCCAAAACCCAAAACGCGCTGCGGCCTCCAGGGACACAGGGGACACAAGTGGCTGTGTGGCTTGCAGTGCCCGACCAGAGGGAGGCAGGGAGGGTGGGAGGGAGGATGGCTGCTGAGGCGCAGCCTCCACCAGCCCTTCGGGGAACTGCCAGCGGAGGCTTGGGCAGTGGGGGCTGCCCTCTCAGACATCCCGTTCCCTGTGGCTGCAGCAGGGCTGCAGGGTCGGGCGCGCCCTCGGGCCTTGGGGGCTTCTTGCCTCTGGGCGGGGCTTCCACGCACAAGGTGGCACCTCATCCCGGCCCAAGGGTGGTGGCGGGAAACCAGGAGGTGCTGGGGGTCGCAGCAGGGTCGGTCCCTGGGCGTCGGCCGCGCCTGACAAGCCCCTAGGGCAGGCAAGGGTTCCCAGAGGGCTCATTTGCAACCCGCGTAGGCCCGGGGCAGTCTGTGTGTGCGGCCCGGGGACACCCGCATGTGTGTGTGCTCCCCCCGTGGCCGGCCGCTGCCGCTAGCCAGCACCTGGGGGCAGTTGGCAGCACCGCCTGGGCAGCCTCCTAGAGCCAGGGGTCTGGCGGGCTCCGGGGGCAAATGGACTACAGAAGCCGAGAGGGGCCCGTCCGCTCCAAAACCCAAAATGCGCTGCGGCCTCCAGGGACACAGGGGACACAAGTGGCTGTGTGGCTTGCAGTGCCCGACCAGAGGGAGGCAGGGAGGGTGGGAGGGAGGCTGGCTGCTGAGGCGCAGCCGCCACCAGCCCTTCGGGGAACTGCCAGCGGAGGCTTGGGCAGTGGGGGCTGCCATCTCAGACATCCCGTTCCCTGTGGCTGCAGCAGGGCTGCAGGGTCGGGCACGCCCTCGGGCCTTGGGGGCTTCTTGCCTCTGGGCGGGGCTTCGACGCACAAGGTGGCACCTCATCCTGGCCCAAGGGTGGTGGCGGGCACCCAGGAGGTGCTGGGGGTCGCAGGAGAGTCGTGCCCTGGGCCTTTACAACACTTTTGGTCCGGGAGCATATCGGTCCACCCTCGCGAGGCCCTGCTGGGACAGCCCGTGCCCGAGCTCCGAGCTCATAGCCCTTGGACCGCCCCAGTGGGCTTCAGGAGTGGGTGTGTGCTAGCAGCAGTCCCCCCCCACTCACCCACCCTGCGTCGGCCCCGCCCGACAAGCCCCTAGGGCAGGCAAGGGTTCCCGGAGGGCTCATTTGCAACCCACGGAGGCGCGGGGCAGTCCGTGTGTGCGGCCCGGGGACACCCGCAGGTGTGTGTGCTCCCCCCGTGGCCGGCCGCTGCCACTGCCGCTAGCTAGCACCTGGGGGCAGTTGGCAGCACCGCCTGGGCAGCCTCCTAGAGCCAGGGGTCTGGCGGGCTCCGGGGGCAAATGGACTACGGAAGCCGAGAGGGGCCCATCCGCTCCAAAACCCAAAATGCGCTGCGGCCTCCAGGGACACAGGGGACACAAGTGGCTGTGTGGCTTGCAGTGCCCGACCAGAGGGAGGCAGGGAGGGTGGGAGGGAGGCTGGCTGCTGAGGCGCAGCCGCCACCAGCCCTTCGGGGAACTGCCAGCGGAGGCTTGGGCAGTGGGGGCTGCCCTCTCAGACATCCCGTTCCCTGTGGCTGCAGCAGGGCTGCAGGGTCGGGCGCGCCCTCGGGCCTTGGGGGCTTCTTGCCTCTGGGCGGGGCTTCCACGCACAAGGTGGCACCTCATCCCGGCCCAAGGGTGGTGGCGGGCACCCAGGAGGTGCTGGGGGTCGCAGCAGGGTCGTGCCCTGGGCCTTTACAACACTTTTGGTCCGGGAGCATATCGGTCCACCCTCGCGAGGCCCTACTGGGACAGCCCGTGCCCGAGCTCCGAGCTCATAGCCCTTGGACCGCCCCAGTGGGCTTCAGGAGTGGGTGTGTGCCAGCAGCAGTCCCCCCCCACTCACCCACCCTGCGTCGGCCCCGCCCGACAAGCCCCTAGGGCAGGCAAGGGTTCCCGGAGGGCTCATTTGCAACCCACGGAGGCGCGGGGCAGTCCGTGTGTGCGGCCCGGGGAACCCGCAGGTGTGTGTGCTACCCCCGTGGCCGGCCGCTGCCACTGCCGCTAGCTAGCACCTGGGGGCAGTTGGCAGCACCGCCTGGGCAGCCTCCTTGAGCCAGGGGTCTGGCGGGCTCAGGGGGCAAATGGACTACGGAAGCCGAGAGTGGCCCGTCCGGTCCAAAACCCAAAACGCGCTGCGGCCTCCAGGGACACAGGGGACACAAGTGGCTGTGTGGCTTGCAGTGCCCGACCAGAGGGAGGCAGGGAGGGTGGGAGGGAGGCTGGCTGCTGAGGCGCAGCCGCCACCAGCCCTTCGGGGAACTGCCAGCGGAGGCTTGGGCAGTGGGGGCTGCCCTCTCAGACATCCCGTTCCCTGTGGCTGCAGCAGGGCTGCAGGGTCGGGCGTGCCCTCGGGCCTTTGGGGCTTCTTGCCTCTGGGCGGGGCTTCCACGCACAAGGTGGCACCTCATCCCGGCCCAAGGGTGGTGGCGGGCACCCAGGAGGTGCTGGGGGTCGCAGGAGAGTCGTGCCCTGGGCCTATACAACACTTTTGGTCCGGGAGCATATCGGTCCACCCTCGCGAGGCCCTACTGGGACAGCCCGTGCCCGAGCTCCGAGCTCATAGCCCTTGGACCGCCCCAGTGGGCTTCAGGAGTGGGTGTGTGCCAGCAGCAGTCCCCCCCCAATCACCCACCCTGCGTCGGCCCCGCCCGACAAGCCCCTAGGGCAGGCAAGGGTTCCCGGAGGGCTCATTTGCAACCCACGGAGGCGCGGGGCAGTCCTTGTGTGCGGCCCGGGGACACCCGCAGGTGTGTGTGCTCCCCCCGTGGCCGGCCGCTGCCACTGCCGCTAGCTAGCACCTGGGGGCAGTTGGCAGCACCGCCTGGGCAGCCTCCTAGAGCCAGGGGTCTGGCGGGCTCCGGGGGCAAATGGACTACGGAAGCCGAGAGGGGCCCGTCCGCTCCAAAACCCAAAACGCGCTGCGGCCTCCAGGGACACAGGGGACACAAGTGGCTGTGTGGCTTGCAGTGCCCGACCAGAGGGAGGCAGGGAGGGTGGGAGGGAGGCTGGCTGCTGAGGCGCAGCCGCCACCAGCCCTTCGGGGAACTGCCAGCGGAGGCTTGGGCAGTGGGGGCTGCCCTCTCAGACATCCCGTTCCCTGTGGCTGCAGCATGGCTGCAGGGTCGGGCGCGCCCTCGGGCCTTGGGGGCTTCTTGCCTCTGGGCGGGGCTTCCACGCACAAGGTGGCACCTCATCCCGGCCCAAGGGTGGTGGCGGGAACCCAGGAGGTGCTGGGGGTCACAGCAGTGTCGGTCCCTGGGCGTCGGCCGCGCCTGACAAGCCACTAGGGCAGGCAAGGGTTCCCAGAGGGCTCATTTGCAACCCGCAGAGGCCCGGGGCAGTCCGTGTGTGCGGCCCGGGGACACCCGCATGTGTGTGTGCTCCCCCCGTGGCCGGCCGCTGCCGCTAGCCAGCACCTGGGGGCAGTTGGCAGGACCGCCTGGGCAGCCTCCTAGAGCCAGGGGTCTGTCGGGCTCGGGTTGCAAATGGACTATGGAAGCCGAGAGTGGCCCGTCCGCTCCAAAACCCAAAACGCGCTGCGGCCTCCAGGGACACAGGGGACACAAGTGGCTGTGTGGCTTGCAGTGCCCGACCAGAGGGAGGCAGGGAGTGTGGGAGGGAGGCTGGCTGCTGAGGCGCAGCCACCACCAGCCCTTCGGGGAACTGCCAGCGGAGGCTTGGGCAGTGGGGGCTGCCCTCTCAGACATCCCGTTCCCTGTGGCTGCAGCAGGTCTGCAGGGTCGGGCGCGCCCTCGGGCCTTGGGGGCTTCTTGCCTCTGGGCGGGGCTTCCACGCACAAGGTGGCAACTCATCCCGGCCCAAGGGTGGTGGCGGGCACCCAGGAGGTGCTGGGGGTCACAGCAAGGTCGTGCCCTGGACCTTTACAACACTTTTGGTCCGGGAGCATATCGGTCCACCCTCGGGAGGCCCTGCTGGGACAGCCCGTGCCCGAGCTCCGAGCTCATAGCCCTTGGACCGCCCCAGTGGGCTTCAGGAGTGGGTGTGTGCCAGCAGCAGTCCCCCCCCACTCACCCACCCTGCGTCGGCCCCGCCCGACAAGCCCCTAGGGCAGGCAAGGGTTCCCGGAGGGCTCATTTGCAACCCACGGAGGCGCGGGGCAGTCCGTGTGTGCGGCCCGGGGACACCCGCAGGTGTGTGTGCTCCCCCCGTGGCCGGCCGCTGCCACTGCCGCTAGCTAGCACCTGGGGGCAGTTGGCAGCACCGCCTGGGCAGCCTCCTAGAGCCAGGGGTCTGGCGGGCTCCGGGGGCAAATGGACTACGGAAGCCGAGAGGGGCCCATCCGCTAAAAACCCAAAACGCGCTGCGGCCTCCAGGGACACAGGGGACACAAGTGGCTGTGTGGCTTGCAGTGCCCGACCAGAGGGAGGCAGGGAGGGTGGGAGGGAGGCTGGCTGCTGAGGCGCAGCCTCCACCAGCCCTTCGGGGAACTGCCAGCGGAGGCTTGGGCAGTGGGGGCTGCCCTCTCAGACATCCCGTTCCCTGTGGCTGCAGCAGGGCTGCAGGGTCGGGCGCGCCCTCGGGCCTTGGGGGCTTCTTGCCTCTGGGCGGGGCTTCCACGCACAAGGTGGCACCTCATCCAGGCCCAAGGGTGGTGGCGGGAAACCAGGATGTGCTGGGGGTCGCAGCAGGGTCGGTCCCTGGGCGTCGGCCGCGCCTGACAAGCCCCTAGGGCAGGCAAGGGTTCCCAGAGGGCTCATTTGCAACCCGCGTAGGCCCGGGGCAGTCCGTGTGTGCGGCCTGGTGACACCCGCATGTGTGTGTGCTCCCCCCGTGGCCGGCCGCTGCCGCTAGCCAGCACCTGGGGGCAGTTGGCAGCACCGCCTGGGCAGCCTCCTAGAGCCAGGGGTCTGGCGGGCTCCGGGGGCAAATGGACTACGGAAGCCGAGAGGGGCCCGTCCGCTCCAAAACCCAAAACGCGCTGCGGCCTCCAGGGACACAGGGGACACAAGTGGCTGTGTGGCTTGCAGTGCCCGACCAGAGGGAGGCAGGGAGGGTGGGAGGGAGGCTGGCTGCTGAGGCGCAGCCGCCACCAGCCCTTCGGGGAACTGCCAGCGGAGGCTTGGGCAGTGGGGGCTGCCCTCTCAGACATCCCGTTCCCTGTGGCTGCAGCAGGGCTCCAGGGTCGGGCGTGCCCTCGGGCCTTGGGGGCTTCTTGCCTCTGGGCGGGGCTTCCACGCACAAGGTGGCACCTCATCCTGGCCCAAGGGTGGTGGCGGGCACCCAGGAGGTGCTGGGGGTCGCAGGAGAGTCGTGCCCTGGGCCTTTACAACACTTTTGGTCCGGGAGCATATCGGTCCACCCTCGCGAGGCCCTGCTGGGACAGCCCGTGCCCGAGCTCCGAGCTCATAGCCCTTGGACCGCCCCAGTGGGCTTCAGGAGTGGGTGTGTGCCAGCAGCAGTCCCCCCCCACTCACCCACCCTGCGTCGGCCCCGCCCGACAAGCCCCTAGGGGAGGCAAGGGTTCCCGGAGGGCTCATTTGCAACCCACAGAGGCGCGGGGCAGTCCGTGTGTGCGGCTCGGGGACACCCGCAGGTGTGTGTGCTCCCCCCGTGGCCGGCCGCTGCCACTGCCGCTAGCTAGCACCTGGGGGCAGTTGGCAGCACCACCTGGGCAGCCTCCTAGAGCCAGGGCTCTGGCGGGCTCCGGGGGCAAATGGACTACGGAAGCCGAGAGGGGCCCGTCCGCTCCAAAACCCAAAACGCGCTGCGGCCTCCAGGGACACAGGGGACACAAGTGGCTGTGTGGCTTGCAGTGCCCGACCAGAGGGAGGCAGGGAGGGTGGGAGGGAGGCTGGCTGCTGAGGCGCAGCCGCCACCAGCCCTTCGGGGAACTGCCAGCGGAGGCTTGGGCAGTGGGGGCTGCCCTCTCAGACATCCCGTTCCCTGTGGCTGCAGCAGGGCTGCAGGGTCGGGCGTGCCCTCGGGCCTTGGGGGCTTCTTGCCTCTGGGCGGGGCTTCCACGCACAAGGTGGCACCTCATCCTGGCCCAAGGGTGGTGGCGGGCACCCAGGAGGTGCTGGGGGTCGCAGCAGGGTCGTGCCCTGGGCCTTTACAACAGTTTTGGTCCGGGAGCATATCGGTCCACCCTCGGGAGGCCCTGCTGGGACAGCCCGTGCCGAGCTCCGAGCTCATAGCCCTTGGACCGCCCCAGTGGGCTTCAGGAGTGGGTGTGTGCCAGCAGCAGTCCCCCCCACTCACCCACCCTGCGTCGGCCCCGCCCGACAAGCCCCTAGGGCAGGCAAGGGTTCCCGGAGGGCTCATTTGCAACACACGGAGGCGCGGGGCAGTCCGTGTGTGCGGCCCGGGGACACCCGCAGGTGTGTGTGCTCTCCCCGTGGCCGGCCGCTGCCACTGCCACTAGCAAGCACCTGGGGGCAGTTGGCAGCACCGCCTGGGCAGCCTCCTAGAGCCAGGGTTCTGGCGGGCTCAGGGGGCAAATGGACTACGGAAGCCGAGAGGGGCCCATCCGCTCCAAAACCCAAAACGCGCTGCGGCCTCCAGGGACACAGGGGACACAAGTGTCTGTGTGGCTTGCAGTGCCCGACCAGAGGGAGGCAGGGAGGGTGGGAGGGAGGCTGGCTGCTGAGGCGCAGCCGCCACCAGCCCTTCGGGGAACTGCCAGCGGAGGCTTGGGCAGTGGGGGCTGCCCTCTCAGACATCCCGTTCCCTGTGGCTGCAGCAGGGCTCCAGGGTCGGGCGTGCCCTCGGGCCTTGGGGGCTTCTTGCCTCTGGGCGGGGGTTCCACGCACAAGGTGGCACCTCATCCCGGCCCAAGGGTGGTGGCGGGCACCCAGGAGGTGCTGGGGTTCGCAGGAGAGTCGTGCCCTGGGCCTTTACAACACTTTTGGTCCGGGAGCATATCGGTCCACCCTCGGGAGGCCGTGCTGGGACAGCCCGTGCCCGAGCTCCGAGCTCATAGCCCTTGGACCGCCCCAGTGGGCTTCAGGAGTGGGTGTGTGCCAGCAGCAGTCCCCCCCCACTCACCCACCCTGCGTCGGCCCCGCCCGACAAGCCCCTAGGGCAGGCAAGGGTTCCCGGAGGGCTCATTTGCAACCCACGGAGGCGCGGGGCAGTCCGTGTGTGCGGCCCGGGGACACCCGCAGGTGTGTGTGCCTCCCCCGTGGCCGGCCGCTGCCACTGCTGCTAGCTAGCACCTGGGGGCAGTTGGCAGCACCGCCTGGGCAGCCTCCTAGAGCCAGGGGTCTGGCGGGCTCCGGGGGCAAATGGACTACGGAAGCCGAGAGGGGCCCGTCCGCTCCAAAACCCAAAACGCGCTGCGGCCTCCAGGGACACAGGGGACACAAGTGGCTGTGTGGCTTGCAGTGCCCGACCAGAGGGAGGCAGGGAGGGTGGGAGGGAGGCTGGCTGCTGAGGCGCAGCCGCCACCAGCCCTTCGGGGAACTGCCAGCGGAGGCTTGGGCAGTGGGGGCTGCCCTCTCAGACATCCCGTTCCCTGTGGCTGCAGCAGGGCTGCAGGGTCGGGCGTGCCCTCGGGCCTTGGGGGCTTCTTGCCTCTGGGCGGGGCTTCCACGCACAAGGTGGCACCTCATCCTGGCCCAAGGGTGGTGGCGGGCACCCAGGAGGTGCTGGGGGTCGCAGGAGAGTCGTGCCCTGGGCCTTTACAACACTTTTGGTCCGGGAGCATATCGGTCCACCCTCGCGAGGCCGTGCTGGGACAGCCCGTGCCCGAGCTCCGAGCTCATAGCCCGTGGACCGCCCCAGTGGGCTTCAGGAGTGGGTGTGTGCCAGCAGCAGTCCCCCCCCACTCACCCACCCTGCGTCGGCCCCGCCCGACAAGCCCCTACGGCAGGCAAGGGTTCCCGGAGGGCTCATTTGCAACCCACGGAGGCGCGGGGCAGTCCGTGTGTGCGGCCCGGGGACACCTGCAGGTGTGTGTGCTCCAGCCGTGGCCGGCCGCTGCCACTGCCGCTAGCTAGCACCTGGGGGCAGTTGGCAGCACCGCCTGGGCAGCCTCCTAGAGCCAGGGGTCTGGCGGGCTCCGGGGGCAAATGGACTACGGAAGCCGAGAGGGGCCCATCCGCTCCAAAACCCAAAATGCGCTGCGGCCTCCAGGGACACAGGGGACACAAGTGGCTGTGTGGCTTGTAGTGCCCGACCAGAGGGAGGCAGGGAGGGTGGGAGGGAGGCTGGCTGCTGAGGCGCAGCCGCCACCAGCCCTTCGGGGAACTGCCAGCGGAGGCTTGGGCAGTGGGGGCTGCCCTCTCAGACATCCCGTTCCCTGTGGCTGCAGCAGGGCTGCAGGGTCGGGCGTGCCCTCGGGCCTTGGGGGCTTCTTGCCTCTGGGCGGGGCTTCCACGCACAAGGTGGCACCTCATCCCGGCCCAAGGGTGGTGGCGGGCACCCAGGAGGTGCTGGGGGTCGCAGGAGAGTCATGCCCTGGGCCTTTACAACACTTTTGGTCCGGGAGCATATCGGTCCACCCTCGGGAGGCCCTGCTGGGACAGCCCGTGCCCGAGCTCCGAGCTCATAGCACTTGGACCGCCCCAGTGGGCTTCAGGAGTGGGTGTGTGCCAGCAGCAGTCCCCCCCCACTCACCCACCCTGCGTCGGCCCCGCCCGACAAGCCCCTAGGGCAGGCAAGGGTTCCCGGAGGGCTCATTTGCAACCCACGGAGGCGCGGGGCAGTCCGTGTGTGCGGCCCGGGGACACCCGCAGGTGTGTGTGCTCCCCCCGTGGCCGGCCGCTGCCACTGCCGCTAGCTAGCACCTGGGGGCAGTTGGCAGCACCGCCTGGGCAGCCTCCTAGAGCCAGGGGTCTGGCGGGCTCCGGGGGCAAATGGACTACGGAAGCCGAGAGGGGCCCGTCCGCTCCAAAACCCAAAACGCGCTGCGGCCTCCAGGGACACAGGGGACACAAGTGGCTGTGTGGCTTGCAGTGCCCGACCAGAGGGAGGCAGGGAGGGTGGGAGGGAGGCTGGCTGCTGAGGCGCAGCCGCCACCAGCCCTTCGGGGAACTGCCAGCGGAGGCTTGGGCAGTGGGGGCTGCCCTCTCAGACATCCCGTTCCCTGTGGCTGCAGCAGGGCTGCAGGGTCGGGCGCGCCCTCGGGCCTTGGGGGCTTCTTGCCTCTGGGCGGGGCTTCCACGCACAAGGTGGCACCTCATCCCGGCCCAAGGGTGGTGGCGGGCACCCAGGAGGTGCTGGGGGTCGCAGCAGGGTCGTGCCCTGGGCCTTTACAACAGTTTTGGTCCGGGAGCATATCGGTCCACCCTCCGGAGGCCCTGCTGGGACAGCCCGTGCCCGAGCTCCGAGCTCATAGCCCTTGGACCGCCCCAGTGGGCTTCAGGAGTGGGTGTGTGCCAGCAGCAGTCCCCCCCACTCACCCACCCTGCGTCGGCCCCGCCCGACAAGCCCCTAGGGCAGGCAAGGGTTCTCGGAGTGCTCATTTGCAACCCACGGAGGCGCGGCCAGTCCTTGTGTGCGGCCCGGGGACACCCGCAGGTGTGTGTGCTTCCCCAGTGGCCGGCCGCTGCCACTGCCGCTAGCTAGCACCTGGGGGCAGTTGGCAGCACCGCCTGGGCAGCCTCCTAGAGCCAGGGGTCTGGCGGGCTCCAGGGGCAAATGGACTACGGAAGCCGAGAGGGGCCCATCCGCTCCAAAACCCAAAACGCGCTGCGGCCTCCAGGGACACAGGGGACACAAGTGGCTGTGTGGCTTGTAGTGCACGACCAGAGGGAGGCAGTGAGGGTGGGAGGGAGGCTGGCTGCTGAGGCGCAGCCGCCACCAGCCCTTCGGGGAACTGCCAGCGGAGGCTTGGGCAGTGGGGGCTGCCCTCTCAGACATCCCGTTCCCTGTGGCTGCAGCAGGGCTGCAGGGTCGGGCGTGCCCTCGGGCCTTGGGGGCTTCTTGCCTCTGGGCGGGGCTTCCACGCACAAGGTGGCACCTCATCCCGGCCCAAGGGTGGTGGCGGGCACCCAGGAGGTGCTGGGGGTCGCAGGAGAGTCGTGCCCTGGGCCTTTACAACACTTTTGGTCCGGGAGCGTATCGGTCCACCCTCGGGAGGCCCTGCTGGGACAGCCCGTGCCCGAGCTCCGAGCTCATAGCCCTTGGACCGCCCCAGTGGGCTTCAGGAGTGGGTGTGTGCCAGCAGCAGTCCCCCCCCACTCACCCACCCTGCGTCGGCCCCGCCCGACAAGCCCCTAGGGCAGGCAAGGGTTCCCGGATGGCTCATTTGCAACCCACGGAGGCGCGGGGCAGTCCGTGTGTGTGGCCCGGGGACACCCGCAGGTGTGTGTGCTCCCCCCGTGGCCGGCCGCTGCCACTGCCGCAAGCTAGCACCTGGGGGCAGTTGGCAGCAACGCCTGGGCAGCCTCCTAGAGCCAGGGGTCTGGAGGGCTCAGGGGGCAAATGGACTACGGAAGCCGAGAGGGGCCCGTCCGCTCCAAAACCCAAAACGCGCTGCGGCCTCCAGGGACACAGGGGACACAAGTGGCTGTGTGGCTTGCAGTGCCCGACCAGAGGGAGGCAGGGAGGGTGGGAGGGAGGCTGGCTGCTGAGGCGCAGCCGCCACCAGCCCTTCGGGGAACTGCCAGCGGAGGCTTGGGCAGTGGGGGCTGCCCTCTCAGACATCCCGTTCCCTGTGGCTGCAGCAGGGCTCCAGGGTCGGGCGTGCCCTCGGGCCTTGGGGGCTTCTTGCCTCTGGGCGGGGCTTCCACGCACAAGGTGGCACCTCATCCTGGCCCAAGGGTGGTGGCGGGCACCCAGGAGGTGCTGGGGGTCGCAGGAGAGTCGTGCCCTGGGCCTTTACAACACTTTTGGTCCGGGAGCATATCGGTCCACCCTCGCGAGGCCCTGCTGGGACAGCCCGTGCCCGAGCTCCGAGCTCATAGCCCTTGGACCGCCCCAGTGGGCTTCAGGAGTGGGTGTGTGCCAGCAGCAGTCCCCCCCCACTCACCCACCCTGCGTCGGCCCCGCCCGACAAGCCCCTAGGGGAGGCAAGGGTTCCCGGAGGGCTCATTTGCAACCCACAGAGGCGCGGGGCAGTCCGTGTGTGCGGCTCGGGGACACCCGCAGGTGTGTGTGCTCCCCCCGTGGCCGGCCGCTGCCACTGCCGCTAGCTAGCACCTGGGGGCAGTTGGCAGCACCACCTGGGCAGCCTCCTAGAGCCAGGGCTCTGGCGGGCTCCGGGGGCAAATGGACTACGGAAGCCGAGAGGGGCCCGTCCGCTCCAAAACCCAAAACGCGCTGCGGCCTCCAGGGACACAGGGGACACAAGTGGCTGTGTGGCTTGCAGTGCCCGACCAGAGGGAGGCAGGGAGGGTGGGAGGGAGGCTGGCTGCTGAGGCGCAGCCGCCACCAGCCCTTCGGGGAACTGCCAGCGGAGGCTTGGGCAGTGGGGGCTGCCCTCTCAGACATCCCGTTCCCTGTGGCTGCAGCAGGGCTGCAGTGTCGGGCGTGCCCTCGGGCCTTGGGGGCTTCTTGCCTCTGGGCGGGGCTTCCACGCACAAGGTGGCACCTCATCCTGGCCCAAGGGTGGTGGCGGGCACCCAGGAGGTGCTGGGGGTCGCAGCAGGGTCGTGCCCTGGGCCTTTACAACAGTTTTGGTCCGGGAGCATATCGGTCCACCCTCGGGAGGCCCTGCTGGGACAGCCCGTGCCGAGCTCCGAGCTCATAGCCCTTGGACCGCCCCAGTGGGCTTCAGGAGTGGGTGTGTGCCAGCAGCAGTCCCCCCCACTCACCCACCCTGCGTCGGCCCCGCCCGACAAGCCCCTAGGGCAGGCAAGGGTTCCCGGAGGGCTCATTTGCAACACACGGAGGCGCGGGGCAGTCCGTGTGTGCGGCCCGGGGACACCCGCAGGTGTGTGTGCTCTCCCCGTGGCCGGCCGCTGCCACTGCCACTAGCAAGCACCTGGGGGCAGTTGGCAGCACCGCCTGGGCAGCCTCCTAGAGCCAGGGTTCTGGCGGGCTCAGGGGGCAAATGGACTACGGAAGCCGAGAGGGGCCCATCCGCTCCAAAACCCAAAACGCGCTGCGGCCTCCAGGGACACAGGGGACACAAGTGTCTGTGTGGCTTGCAGTGCCCGACCAGAGGGAGGCAGGGAGGGTGGGAGGGAGGCTGGCTGCTGAGGCGCAGCCGCCACCAGCCCTTCGGGGAACTGCCAGCGGAGGCTTGGGCAGTGGGGGCTGCCCTCTCAGACATCCCGTTCCCTGTGGCTGCAGCAGGGCTCCAGGGTCGGGCGTGCCCTCGGGCCTTGGGGGCTTCTTGCCTCTGGGCGGGGGTTCCACGCACAAGGTGGCACCTCATCCCGGCCCAAGGGTGGTGGCGGGCACCCAGGAGGTGCTGGGGTTCGCAGGAGAGTCGTGCCCTGGGCCTTTACAACACTTTTGGTCCGGGAGCATATCGGTCCACCCTCGGGAGGCCGTGCTGGGACAGCCCGTGCCCGAGCTCCGAGCTCATAGCCCTTGGACCGCCCCAGTGGGCTTCAGGAGTGGGTGTGTGCCAGCAGCAGTCCCCCACCACTCACCCACCCTGCGTCGGCCCCGCCCGACAAGCCCCTAGGGCAGGCAAGGGTTCCCGGAGGGCTCATTTGCAACCCACGGAGGCGCGGGGCAGTCCGTGTGTGCGGCCCGGGGACACCCGCAGGTGTGTGTGCCTCCCCCGTGGCCGGCCGCTGCCACTGCTGCTAGCTAGCACCTGGGGGCAGTTGGCAGCACCGCCTGGGCAGCCTCCTAGAGCCAGGGGTCTGGCGGGCTCCGGGGGCAAATGGACTACGGAAGCCGAGAGGGGCCCGTCCGCTCCAAAACCCAAAACGCGCTGCGGCCTCCAGGGACACAGGGGACACAAGTGGCTGTGTGGCTTGCAGTGCCCGACCAGAGGGAGGCAGGGAGGGTGGGAGGGAGGCTGGCTGCTGAGGCGCAGCCGCCACCAGCCCTTCGGGGAACTGCCAGCGGAGGCTTGGGCAGTGGGGGCTGCCCTCTCAGACATCCCGTTCCCTGTGGCTGCAGCAGGGCTGCAGGGTCGGGCGTGCCCTCGGGCCTTGGGGGCTTCTTGCCTCTGGGCGGGGCTTCCACGCACAAGGTGGCACCTCATCCTGGCCCAAGGGTGGTGGCGGGCACCCAGGAGGTGCTGGGGGTCGCAGGAGAGTCGTGCCCTGGGCCTTTACAACACTTTTGGTCCGGGAGCATATCGGTCCACCCTCGCGAGGCCGTGCTGGGACAGCCCGTGCCCGAGCTCCGAGCTCATAGCCCGTGGACCGCCCCAGTGGGCTTCAGGAGTGGGTGTGTGCCAGCAGCAGTCCCCCCCCACTCACCCACCCTGCGTCGGCCCCGCCCGACAAGCCCCTACGGCAGGCAAGGGTTCCCGGAGGGCTCATTTGCAACCCACGGAGGCGCGGGGCAGTCCGTGTGTGCGGCCCGGGGACACCTGCAGGTGTGTGTGCTCCAGCCGTGGCCGGCCGCTGCCACTGCCGCTAGCTAGCACCTGGGGGCAGTTGGCAGCACCGCCTGGGCAGCCTCCTAGAGCCAGGGGTCTGGCGGGCTCCGGGGGCAAATGGACTACGGAAGCCGAGAGGGGCCCATCCGCTCCAAAACCCAAAATGCGCTGCGGCCTCCAGGGACACAGGGGACACAAGTGGCTGTGTGGCTTGTAGTGCCCGACCAGAGGGAGGCAGGGAGGGTGGGAGGGAGGCTGGCTGCTGAGGCGCAGCCGCCACCAGCCCTTCGGGGAACTGCCAGCGGAGGCTTGGGCAGTGGGGGCTGCCCTCTCAGACATCCCGTTCCCTGTGGCTGCAGCAGGGCTGCAGGGTCGGGCGTGCCCTCGGGCCTTGGGGGCTTCTTGCCTCTGGGCGGGGCTTCCACGCACAAGGTGGCACCTCATCCCGGCCCAAGGGTGGTGGCGGGCACCCAGGAGGTGCTGGGGGTCGCAGGAGAGTCATGCCCTGGGCCTTTACAACACTTTTGGTCCGGGAGCATATCGGTCCACCCTCGGGAGGCCGTGCTGGGACAGCCCGTGCCCGAGCTCCGAGCTCATAGCACTTGGACCGCCCCAGTGGGCTTCAGGAGTGGGTGTGTGCCAGCAGCAGTCCCCCCCCACTCACCCACCCTGCGTCGGCCCCGCCCGACAAGCCCCTAGGGCAGGCAAGGGTTCCCGGAGGGCTCATTTGCAACCCACGGAGGCGCGGGGCAGTCCGTGTGTGCGGCCCGGGGACACCCGCAGGTGTGTGTGCTCCCCCCGTGGCCGGCCGCTGCCACTGCCGCTAGCTAGCACCTGGGGGCAGTTGGCAGCACCGCCTGGGCAGCCTCCTAGAGCCAGGGGTCTGGCGGGCTCCGGGGGCAAATGGACTACGGAAGCCGAGAGGGGCCCGTCCGCTCCAAAACCCAAAACGCGCTGCGGCCTCCAGGGACACAGGGGACACAAGTGGCTGTGTGGCTTGCAGTGCCCGACCAGAGGGAGGCAGGGAGGGTGGGAGGGAGGCTGGCTGCTGAGGCGCAGCCGCCACCAGCCCTTCGGGGAACTGCCAGCGGAGGCTTGGGCAGTGGGGGCTGCCCTCTCAGACATCCCGTTCCCTGTGGCTGCAGCAGGGCTGCAGGGTCGGGCGCGCCCTCGGGCCTTGGGGGCTTCTTGCCTCTGGGCGGGGCTTCCACGCACAAGGTGGCACCTCATCCCGGCCCAAGGGTGGTGGCGGGCACCCAGGAGGTGCTGGGGGTCGCAGCAGGGTCGTGCCCTGGGCCTTTACAACAGTTTTGGTCCGGGAGCATATCGGTCCACCCTCCGGAGGCCCTGCTGGGACAGCCCGTGCCCGAGCTCCGAGCTCATAGCCCTTGGACCGCCCCAGTGGGCTTCAGGAGTGGGTGTGTGCCAGCAGCAGTCCCCCCCACTCACCCACCCTGCGTCGGCCCCGCCCGACAAGCCCCTAGGGCAGGCAAGGGTTCTCGGAGTGCTCATTTGCAACCCACGGAGGCGCGGCCAGTCCTTGTGTGCGGCCCGGGGACACCCGCAGGTGTGTGTGCTTCCCCAGTGGCCGGCCGCTGCCACTGCCGCTAGCTAGCACCTGGGGGCAGTTGGCAGCACCGCCTGGGCAGCCTCCTAGAGCCAGGGGTCTGGCGGGCTCCAGGGGCAAATGGACTACGGAAGCCGAGAGGGGCCCATCCGCTCCAAAACCCAAAACGCGCTGCGGCCTCCAGGGACACAGGGGACACAAGTGGCTGTGTGGCTTGTAGTGCACGACCAGAGGGAGGCAGTGAGGGTGGGAGGGAGGCTGGCTGCTGAGGCGCAGCCGCCACCAGCCCTTCGGGGAACTGCCAGCGGAGGCTTGGGCAGTGGGGGCTGCCCTCTCAGACATCCCGTTCCCTGTGGCTGCAGCAGGGCTGCAGGGTCGGGCGTGCCCTCGGGCCTTGGGGGCTTCTTGCCTCTGGGCGGGGCTTCCACGCACAAGGTGGCACCTCATCCCGGCCCAAGGGTGGTGGCGGGCACCCAGGAGGTGCTGGGGGTCGCAGGAGAGTCGTGCCCTGGGCCTTTACAACACTTTTGGTCCGGGAGCGTATCGGTCCACCCTCGGGAGGCCCTGCTGGGACAGCCCGTGCCCGAGCTCCGAGCTCATAGCCCTTGGACCGCCCCAGTGGGCTTCAGGAGTGGGTGTGTGCCAGCAGCAGTCCCCCCCCACTCACCCACCCTGCGTCGGCCCCGCCCGACAAGCCCCTAGGGCAGGCAAGGGTTCCCGGATGGCTCATTTGCAACCCACGGAGGCGCGGGGCAGTCCGTGTGTGTGGCCCGGGGACACCCGCAGGTGTGTGTGCTCCCCCCGTGGCCGGCCGCTGCCACTGCCGCAAGCTAGCACCTGGGGGCAGTTGGCAGCAACGCCTGGGCAGCCTCCTAGAGCCAGGGGTCTGGAGGGCTCAGGGGGCAAATGGACTACGGAAGCCGAGAGGGGCCCGTCCGCTCCAAAACCCAAAACGCGCTGCGGCCTCCAGGGACACAGGGGACACAAGTGGCTGTGTGGCTTGCAGTGCCCGACCAGAGGGAGGCAGGGAGGGTGGGAGGGAGGCTGGCTGCTGAGGCGCAGCCGCCACCAGCCCTTCGGGGAACTGCCAGCGGAGGCTTGGGCAGTGGGGGCTGCCCTCTCAGACATCCCGTTCCCTGTGGCTGCAGCAGGGCTCCAGGGTCGGGCGTGCCCTCGGGCCTTGGGGGCTTCTTGCCTCTGGGCGGGGCTTCCACGCACAAGGTGGCACCTCATCCTGGCCCAAGGGTGGTGGCGGGCACCCAGGAGGTGCTGGGGGTCGCAGGAGAGTCGTGCCCTGGGCCTTTACAACACTTTTGGTCCGGGAGCATATCGGTCCACCCTCGCGAGGCCCTGCTGGGACAGCCCGTGCCCGAGCTCCGAGCTCATAGCCCTTGGACCGCCCCAGTGGGCTTCAGGAGTGGGTGTGTGCCAGCAGCAGTCCCCCCCCACTCACCCACCCTGCGTCGGCCCCGCCCGACAAGCCCCTAGGGGAGGCAAGGGTTCCCGGAGGGCTCATTTGCAACCCACAGAGGCGCGGGGCAGTCCGTGTGTGCGGCTCGGGGACACCCGCAGGTGTGTGTGCTCCCCCCGTGGCCGGCCGCTGCCACTGCCGCTAGCTAGCACCTGGGGGCAGTTGGCAGCACCACCTGGGCAGCCTCCTAGAGCCAGGGCTCTGGCGGGCTCCGGGGGCAAATGGACTACGGAAGCCGAGAGGGGCCCGTCCGCTCCAAAACCCAAAACGCGCTGCGGCCTCCAGGGACACAGGGGACACAAGTGGCTGTGTGGCTTGCAGTGCCCGACCAGAGGGAGGCAGGGAGGGTGGGAGGGAGGCTGGCTGCTGAGGCGCAGCCGCCACCAGCCCTTCGGGGAACTGCCAGCGGAGGCTTGGGCAGTGGGGGCTGCCCTCTCAGACATCCCGTTCCCTGTGGCTGCAGCAGGGCTGCAGGGTCGGGCGTGCCCTCGGGCCTTGGGGGCTTCTTGCCTCTGGGCGGGGCTTCCACGCACAAGGTGGCACCTCATCCTGGCCCAAGGGTGGTGGCGGGCACCCAGGAGGTGCTGGGGGTCGCAGCAGGGTCGTGCCCTGGGCCTTTACAACAGTTTTGGTCCGGGAGCATATCGGTCCACCCTCGGGAGGCCCTGCTGGGACAGCCCGTGCCGAGCTCCGAGCTCATAGCCCTTGGACCGCCCCAGTGGGCTTCAGGAGTGGGTGTGTGCCAGCAGCAGTCCCCCCCACTCACCCACCCTGCGTCGGCCCCGCCCGACAAGCCCCTAGGGCAGGCAAGGGTTCCCGGAGGGCTCATTTGCAACACACGGAGGCGCGGGGCAGTCCGTGTGTGCGGCCCGGGGACACCCGCAGGTGTGTGTGCTCTCCCCGTGGCCGGCCGCTGCCACTGCCACTAGCAAGCACCTGGGGGCAGTTGGCAGCACCGCCTGGGCAGCCTCCTAGAGCCAGGGTTCTGGCGGGCTCAGGGGGCAAATGGACTACGGAAGCCGAGAGGGGCCCATCCGCTCCAAAACCCAAAACGCGCTGCGGCCTCCAGGGACACAGGGGACACAAGTGTCTGTGTGGCTTGCAGTGCCCGACCAGAGGGAGGCAGGGAGGGTGGGAGGGAGGCTGGCTGCTGAGGCGCAGCCGCCACCAGCCCTTCGGGGAACTGCCAGCGGAGGCTTGGGCAGTGGGGGCTGCCCTCTCAGACATCCCGTTCCCTGTGGCTGCAGCAGGGCTCCAGGGTCGGGCGTGCCCTCGGGCCTTGGGGGCTTCTTGCCTCTGGGCGGGGGTTCCACGCACAAGGTGGCACCTCATCCCGGCCCAAGGGTGGTGGCGGGCACCCAGGAGGTGCTGGGGTTCGCAGGAGAGTCGTGCCCTGGGCCTTTACAACACTTTTGGTCCGGGAGCATATCGGTCCACCCTCGGGAGGCCGTGCTGGGACAGCCCGTGCCCGAGCTCCGAGCTCATAGCCCTTGGACCGCCCCAGTGGGCTTCAGGAGTGGGTGTGTGCCAGCAGCAGTCCCCCACCACTCACCCACCCTGCGTCGGCCCCGCCCGACAAGCCCCTAGGGCAGGCAAGGGTTCCCGGAGGGCTCATTTGCAACCCACGGAGGCGCGGGGCAGTCCGTGTGTGCGGCCCGGGGACACCCGCAGGTGTGTGTGCCTCCCCCGTGGCCGGCCGCTGCCACTGCTGCTAGCTAGCACCTGGGGGCAGTTGGCAGCACCGCCTGGGCAGCCTCCTAGAGCCAGGGGTCTGGCGGGCTCCGGGGGCAAATGGACTACGGAAGCCGAGAGGGGCCCGTCCGCTCCAAAACCCAAAACGCGCTGCGGCCTCCAGGGACACAGGGGACACAAGTGGCTGTGTGGCTTGCAGTGCCCGACCAGAGGGAGGCAGGGAGGGTGGGAGGGAGGCTGGCTGCTGAGGCGCAGCCGCCACCAGCCCTTCGGGGAACTGCCAGCGGAGGCTTGGGCAGTGGGGGCTGCCCTCTCAGACATCCCGTTCCCTGTGGCTGCAGCAGGGCTGCAGGGTCGGGCGTGCCCTCGGGCCTTGGGGGCTTCTTGCCTCTGGGCGGGGCTTCCACGCACAAGGTGGCACCTCATCCCGGCCCAAGGGTGGTGGCGGGCACCCAGGAGGTGCTGGGGGTCGCAGGAGAGTCATGCCCTGGGCCTTTACAACACTTTTGGTCCGGGAGCATATCGGTCCACCCTCGGGAGGCCGTGCTTGGACAGCCCGTGCCCGAGCTCCGAGCTCATAGCACTTGGACCGCCCCAGTGGGCTTCAGGAGTGGGTGTGTGCCAGCAGCAGTCCCCCCCCACTCACCCACCCTGCGTCGGCCCCGCCCGACAAGCCCCTAGGGCAGGCAAGGGTTCCCGGAGGGCTCATTTGCAACCCACGGAGGCGCGGGGCAGTCCGTGTGTGCGGCCCGGGGACACCCGCAGGTGTGTGTGCTACCCCCGTGGCCGGCCGCTGCCACTGCCGCTAGCTAGCACCTGGGGGCAGTTGGCAGCACCGCCTGGGCAGCCTCCTAGAGCCAGGGGTCTGGCGGGCTCCGGGGGCAAATGGACTACGGAAGCCGAGAGGGGCCCGTCCGCTCCAAAACCCAAAACGCGCTGCGGCCTCCAGGGACACAGGGGACACAAGTGGCTGTGTGGCTTGCAGTGCCCGACCAGAGGGAGGCAGGGAGGGTGGGAGGGAGGCTGGCTGCTGAGGCGCAGCCGCCACCAGCCCTTCGGGGAACTGCCAGCGGAGGCTTGGGCAGTGGGGGCTGCCCTCTCAGACATCCCGTTCCCTGTGGCTGCAGCAGGGCTGCAGGGTCGGGCGCGCCCTCGGGCCTTGGGGGCTTCTTGCCTCTGGGCGGGGCTTCCACGCACAAGGTGGCACCTCATCCCGGCCCAAGGGTGGTGGCGGGCACCCAGGAGGTGCTGGGGGTCGCAGCAGGGTCGTGCCCTGGGCCTTTACAACAGTTTTGGTCCGGGAGCATATCGGTCCACCCTCCGGAGGCCCTGCTGGGACAGCCCGTGCCCGAGCTCCGAGCTCATAGCCCTTGGACCGCCCCAGTGGGCTTCAGGAGTGGGTGTGTGCCAGCAGCAGTCCCCCCCACTCACCCACCCTGCGTCGGCCCCGCCCGACAAGCCCCTAGGGCAGGCAAGGGTTCTCGGAGTGCTCATTTGCAACCCACGGAGGCGCGGGGCAGTCCTTGTGTGCGGCCCGGGGACACCCGCAGGTGTGTGTGCTTCCCCCGTGGCCGGCCGCTGCCACTGCCGCTAGCTAGCACCTGGGGGCAGTTGGCAGCACCGCCTGGGCAGCCTCCTAGAGCCAGGGGTCTGGCGGGCTCCAGGGGCAAATGGACTACGGAAGCCGAGAGGGGCCCATCCGCTCCAAAACCCAAAACGCGCTGCGGCCTCCAGGGACACAGGGGACACAAGTGGCTGTGTGGCTTGTAGTGCACGACCAGAGGGAGGCAGGGAGTGTGGGAGGGAGGCTGGCTGCTGAGGCGCAGCCGCCACCAGCCCTTCGGGGAACTGCCAGCGGAGGCTTGGGCAGTGGGGGCTGCCCTCTCAGACATCCCGTTCCCTGTGGCTGCAGCAGGGCTGCAGGGTCGGGCGTGCCCTCGGGCCTTGGGGGCTTCTTGCCTCTGGGCGGGGCTTCCACGCACAAGGTGGCACCTCATCCCGGCCCAAGGGTGGTGGCGGGCACCCAGGAGGTGCTGGGGGTCGCAGGAGAGTCGTGCCCTGGGCCTTTACAACACTTTTGGTCCGGGAGCGTATCGGTCCACCCTCGGGAGGCCCTGCTGGGACAGCCCGTGCCCGAGCTCCGAGCTCATAGCCCTTGGACCGCCCCAGTGGGCTTCAGGAGTGGGTGTGTGCCAGCAGCAGTCCCCCCCCACTCACCCACCCTGCGTCGGCCCCGCCCGACAAGCCCCTAGGGCAGGCAAGGGTTCCCGGATGGCTCATTTGCAACCCACGGAGGCGCGGGGCAGTCCGTGTGTGTGGCCCGGGGACACCCGCAGGTGTGTGTGCTCCCCCCGTGGCCGGCCGCTGCCACTGCCGCAAGCTAGCACCTGGGGGCAGTTGGCAGCAACGCCTGGGCAGCCTCCTAGAGCCAGGGGTCTGGAGGGCTCAGGGGGCAAATGGACTACGGAAGCCGAGAGGGGCCCGTCCGCTCCAAAACCCAAAACGCGCTGCGGCCTCCAGGGACACAGGGGACACAAGTGGCTGTGTGGCTTGCAGTGCCCGACCAGAGGGAGGCAGGGAGGGTGGGAGGGAGGCTGGCTGCTGAGGCGCAGCCGCCACCAGCCCTTCGGGGAACTGCCAGCGGAGGCTTGGGCAGTGGGGGCTGCCCTCTCAGACATCCCGTTCCCTGTGGCTGCAGCAGGGCTCCAGGGTCGGGTGTGCCCTCGGGCCTTGGGGGCTTCTTGCCTCTGGGCGGGGCTTCCACGCACAAGGTGGCACCTCATCCTGGCCCAAGGGTGGTGGCGGGCACCCAGGAGGTGCTGGGGGTCGCAGGAGAGTCGTGCCCTGGGCCTTTACAACACTTTTGGTCCGGGAGCATATCGGTCCACCCTCGCGAGGCCCTGCTGGGACAGCCCGTGCCCGAGCTCCGAGCTCATAGCCCTTGGACCGCCCCAGTGGGCTTCAGGAGTGGGTGTGTGCCAGCAGCAGTCCCCCCCCACTCACCCACCCTGCGTCGGCCCCGCCCGACAAGCCCCTTGGGGAGGCAAGGGTTCCCGGAGGGCTCATTTGCAACCCACAGAGGCGCGGGGCAGTCCGTGTGTGCGGCTCGGGGACACCCGCAGGTGTGTGTGCTCCCCCCGTGGCCGGCCGCTGCCACTGCCGCTAGCTAGCACCTGGGGGCAGTTGGCAGCACCACCTGGGCAGCCTCCTAGAGCCAGGGCTCTGGCGGGCTCCGGGGGCAAATGGACTACGGAAGCCGAGAGGGGCCCGTCCGCTCCAAAACCCAAAACGCGCTGCGGCCTCCAGGGACACAGGGGACACAAGTGGCTGTGTGGCTTGCAGTGCCCGACCAGAGGGAGGCAGGGAGGGTGGGAGGGAGGCTGGCTGCTGAGGCGCAGCCGCCACCAGCCCTTCGGGGAACTGCCAGCGGAGGCTTGGGCAGTGGGGGCTGCCCTCTCAGACATCCCGTTCCCTGTGGCTGCAGCAGGGCTCCAGGGTCGGGCGTGCCCTCGGGCCTTGGGGGCTTCTTGCCTCTGGGCGGGGGTTCCACGCACAAGGTGGCACCTCATCCCGGCCCAAGGGTGGTGGCGGGCACCCAGGAGGTGCTGGGGTTCGCAGGAGAGTCGTGCCCTGGGCCTTTACAACACTTTTGGTCCGGGAGCATATCGGTCCACCCTCGGGAGGCCGTGCTGGGACAGCCCGTGCCCGAGCTCCGAGCTCATAGCCCTTGGACCGCCCCAGTGGGCTTCAGGAGTGGGTGTGTGCCAGCAGCAGTCCCCCACCACTCACCCACCCTGCGTCGGCCCCGCCCGACAAGCCCCTAGGGCAGGCAAGGGTTCCCGGAGGGCTCATTTGCAACCCACGGAGGCGCGGGGCAGTCCGTGTGTGCGGCCCGGGGACACCCGCAGGTGTGTGTGCCTCCCCCGTGGCCGGCCGCTGCCACTGCTGCTAGCTAGCACCTGGGGGCAGTTGGCAGCACCGCCTGGGCAGCCTCCTAGAGCCAGGGGTCTGGCGGGCTCCGGGGGCAAATGGACTACGGAAGCCGAGAGGGGCCCGTCCGCTCCAAAACCCAAAACGCGCTGCGGCCTCCAGGGACACAGGGGACACAAGTGGCTGTGTGGCTTGCAGTGCCCGACCAGAGGGAGGCAGGGAGGGTGGGAGGGAGGCTGGCTGCTGAGGCGCAGCCGCCACCAGCCCTTCGGGGAACTGCCAGCGGAGGCTTGGGCAGTGGGGGCTGCCCTCTCAGACATCCCGTTCCCTGTGGCTGCAGCAGGGCTGCAGGGTCGGGCGCGCCCTCGGGCCTTGGGGGCTTCTTGCCTCTGGGCGGGGCTTCCACGCACAAGGTGGCACCTCATCCCGGCCCAAGGGTGGTGGCGGGCACCCAGGAGGTGCTGGGGGTCGCAGGAGAGTCGTGCCCTGGGCCTTTACAACACTTTTGGTCCGGGAGCATATCGGTCCACCCTCGGGAGGGCCAGCTGGTACAGCCCGTGCCCGAGCTCCGAGCTCATAGCCCTTGGACCGCCCCAGTGGGCTTCAGGAGTGGGTGTGTGCCAGCAGCAGTCCCCACCCACTCACCCACCCTGCGTCGGCCCCGCCCGACAAGCCCCTAGGGCAGGCAAGGGTTCCCGGAGGGCTCATTTGCAACCCACGGAGGCGCGGGGCAGTCCGTGTGTGCGGCCCGGGGACACCCGCAGGTGTGTGTGCTCCCCCCGTGGCCGGCCGCTGCCACTGCCGCTAGCTAGCACCTGGGGGCAGTTGGCAGCACCGCCTGGGCAGCCTCCTAGAGCCAGGTGTCTGGCGGGCTCCGGGGGCAAATGGACTACGGAAGCCGAGAGGGGCCCGTCCGCTCCAAAACCCAAAACGCGCTGCGGCCTCCAGGGACACAGGGGACACAAGTGGCTGTTTGGCTTGCATAGCCCGACCAGAGGGAGGCAGGGAGGGTGGGAGGGAGGCTGGCTGCTGAGGCGCAGCCGCCACCAGCCCTTCGGGGAACTGCCAGCGGAGGCTTGGGCAGTGGGGGCTGCCCTCTCAGACATCCCGTTCCCTGTGGCTGCAGCAGGGCTGCAGGGTCGGGCGCGCCCTCGGGCCTTGGGGGCTTCTTGCCTCTGGGCGGGGCTTCCACGCACAAGGTGGCACCTCATCCCGGCCCAAGGGTGGTGGCGGGCACCCAGGAGGTGCTGGGGGTCGCAGGAGAGTCGTGCCCTGGGCCTTTACAACACTTTTGGTCCAAGAGCATATCGGTCCAGCCTCGCGAGGCCCTGCTGGGACAGCCCGTGCCCGAGCTCCGAGCTCATAGCCCTTGGACCGCCCCAGTGGGCTTCAGGAGTGGGTGTGTGCCAGCAGCAGTCCCCCCCCCACACACCCACCCTGCGTCGGCCCCGCCCGACAAGCCCCTAGGGCAGGCAAGGGTTCCCGGAGGGCTCATTTGCAACCCACGGAGGCGCGGGGCAGTCCATGTGCGGGCCAGGGACACCCGCAGGTGTGTGTGCTCCCCCCGTGGCCGGCCGCTGCCACTGCCGCTAGCTAGCACCTGGGGGCAGTTGGCAGCACCGCCTGGGCAGCCTCCTAGAGCCAGGGGTCTGGCGGGCTCCGGGGGCAAATGGACTACGGAAGCCGAGAAGGGCCCATCCGCTCCAAAACCCAAAACGCGCTGCGGCCTCCAGGGACACAGGGGACACAAGTGGCTGTGTGGCTTGCAGTGCCCGACCAGAGGGAGGCAGGGAGGGTGGGAGGGAGGCTGGCTGCTGAGGCGCAGCCGCCACCAGCCCTTCGGGGAACTGCCAGCGGAGGCTTGGGCAGTGGGGGCTGCCCTCTCAGACATCCCGTTCCCTGTGGCTGCAGCAGGGCTGCAGGGTCGGGCGCGCCCTCGGGCCTTGGGGGCTTCTTGCCTCTGGGCGGGGCTTCCACGCACAAAGTGGCACCCCATCCCGGCCCAAGGGTCGTGGCGGGCACGCAGGAGGTGCTGGGGGTCGCAGCAGGGTCGTGCCCTGGGCCTTTACAACACTTTTGGTCCGGGAGCATATCGGTCCACCCTCGCGAGGCCCTGCTGGGACAGCCCGTGCCCGAGCTCCGAGCTCATAGCCCTTGGACCGCCCCAGTGGGCTTCAGGAGTGGGTGTGTGCCAGCAGCAGTCCCCCCCCACTCACCCACCCTGCGTCGGCCCCGCCCGACAAGCCCCTAGGGCAGGCAAGGGTTCCCGGAGGGCTCATTTGCAACCCACGGAGGCGCGGGGCAGTCCGTGTGTGCGGCCCGGGGACACCCGCAGGTGTGTGTGCTCCCCCCGTGGCCGGCCGCTGCCACTGCCGCTAGCTAGCACCTGGGGGCAGTTGGCAGCACCGCCTGGGCAGCCTCCTAGAGCCAGGGGTCTGGCGGGCTCCGGGGGCAAATGGACTACGGAAGCCGAGAGGGGCCCGTCCGCTCCAAAACCCAAAACGCGCTGCGGCCTCCAGGGACACAGGGGACACAAGTGGCTGTGTGGCTTGCAGTGCCCGACCAGAGGGAGGCAGGGAGGGTGGGAGGGAGGCTGGCTGCTGAGGCGCAGCCGCCACCAGCCCTTCGGGGAACTGCCAGCGGAGGCTTGGGCAGTGGGGGCTGCCCTCTCAGACATCCCGTTCCCTGTGGCTGCAGCAGGGCTGCAGGGTCGGGCGCGCCCTCGGGCCTTGGGGGCTTCTTGCCTGTAGGCAGGGCTTCCACGCACAAGGTGGCACCTCATCCCGGCCCAAGGGTGGTGGCGGGCACCCAGGAGGTGCTGGGGGTCGCAGGAGAGTCGTGCCCTGGGCCTTTACAACACTTTTGGTCCGGGAGCATATCGGTCCACCCTCGCGAGGCCCTGCTGGGACAGCCCGTGCCCGAGCTCCGAGCTCATAGCCCTTGGACCGCCCCAGTGGGCTTCAGGAGTGGGTGTGTGCCAGCAGCAGTCCCCCCCCCCACTCACCCACCCTGCGTCGGCCCCGCCCGACAAGCCCCTAGGGCAGGCAAGGGTTCCCGGAGGGCTCATTTGCAACCCACGGAGGCGCGGGGCAGTCCGTGTGTGCGGCCCGGGGACACCCGAAGGTGTGTGTGCTCCCCCCGTGGCCGGCCGCTGCCACTGCCGCTAGCTAGCACCTGGGGGCAGTTGGCAGCACCACCTGGGCAGCCTCCTAGAGCCAGGGCTCTGGCGGGCTCCGGGGGCAAATGGACTACGGAAGCCGAGAGGGGCCTGTCCGCTCCAAAACCCAAAACGCGCTGCGGCCTCCAGGGACACAGGGGACACAAGTGGCTGTGTGGCTTGCAGTGCCCGACCAGAGGGAGGCAGGGAGGGTGGGAGGGAGGCTGGCTGCTGAGGCGCAGCCGCCACCAGCCCTTCGGGGAACTGCCAGCGGAGGCTTGGGCAGTGGGGGCTGCCCTCTCAGACATCCCGTTCCCTGTGGCTGCAGCAGGGCTGCAGGGTCGGGCGTGCCCTCGGGCCTTGGGGGCTTCTTGCCTCTGGGCGGGGCTTCCACGCACAAGGTGGCACCTCATCCTGGCCCAAGGGTGGTGGCGGGCACCCAGGAGGTGCTGGGGGTCGCAGCAGGGTCGTGCCCTGGGCCTTTACAACAGTTTTGGTCCGGGAGCATATCGGTCCACCCTCGGGAGGCCCTGCTGGGACAGCCCGTGCCGAGCTCCGAGCTCATAGCCCTTGGACCGCCCCAGTGGGCTTCAGGAGTGGGTGTGTGCCAGCAGCAGTCCCCCCCACTCACCCACCCTGCGTCGGCCCCGCCCGACAAGCCCCTAGGGCAGGCAAGGGTTCCCGAAGGGCTCATTTGCAACACACGGAGGCGCGGGGCAGTCCGTGTGTGCGGCCCGGGGACACCCGCAGGTGTGTGTGCTCTCCCCGTGGCCGGCCGCTGCCACTGCCACTAGCAAGCACCTGGGGGCAGTTGGCAGCACCGCCTGGGCAGCCTCCTAGAGCCAGGGTTCTGGCGGGCTCAGGGGGCAAATGGACTACGGAAGCCGAGAGGGGCCCATCCGCTCCAAAACCCAAAACGCGCTGCGGCCTCCAGGGACACAGGGGACACAAGTGTCTGTGTGGCTTGCAGTGCCCGACCAGAGGGAGGCAGGGAGGGTGGGAGGGAGGCTGGCTGCTGAGGCGCAGCCGCCACCAGCCCTTCGGGGAACTGCCAGCGGAGGCTTGGGCAGTGGGGGCTGCCCTCTCAGACATCCCGTTCCCTGTGGCTGCAGCAGGGCTCCAGGGTCGGGCGTGCCCTCGGGCCTTGGGGGCTTCTTGCCTCTGGGCGGGGCTTCCACGCACAAGGTGGCACCTCATCCCGGCCCAAGGGTGGTGGCGGGCACCCAGGAGGTGCTGGGGTTCGCAGGAGAGTCGTGCCCTGGGCCTTTACAACACTTTTGGTCCGGGAGCATATCGGTCCACCCTCGGGAGGCCGTGCTGGGACAGCCCGTGCCCGAGCTCCGAGCTCATAGCCCTTGGACCGCCCCAGTGGGCTTCAGGAGTGGGTGTGTGCCAGCAGCAGTCCCCCCCCACTCACCCACCCTGCGTCGGCCCCGCCCGACAAGCCCCTAGGGCAGGCAAGGGTTCCCGGAGGGCTCATTTGCAACCCACGGAGGCGCGGGGCAGTCCGTGTGTGCGGCCCGGGGACACCCGCAGGTGTGTGTGCCTCCCCCGTGGCCGGCCGCTGCCACTGCCGCTAGCTAGCACCTGGGGGCAGTTGGCAGCACCGCCTGGGCAGCCTCCTAGAGCCAGGGGTCTGGCGGGCTCCGGGGGCAAATGGACTACGGAAGCCGAGAGGGGCCCGTCCGCTCCAAAACCCAAAACGCGCTGCGGCCTCCAGGGACACAGGGGACACAAGTGGCTGTGTGGCTTGCAGTGCCCGACCAGAGGGAGGCAGGGAGGGTGGGAGGGAGGCTGGCTGCTGAGGCGCAGCCGCCACCAGCCCTTCGGGGAACTGCCAGCGGAGGCTTGGGCAGTGGGGGCTGCCCTCTCAGACATCCCGTTCCCTGTGGCTGCAGCAGGGCTGCAGGGTCGGGCGCGCCCTCGGGCCTTGGGGGCTTCTTGCCTCTGGGCGGGGCTTCCACGCACAAGGTGGCACCTCATCCCGGCCCAAGGGTGGTGGCGGGCACCCAGGAGGTGCTGGGGGTCGCAGGAGAGTCGTGCCCTGGGCCTTTACAACACTTTTGGTCCGGGAGCATATCGGTCCACCCTCGGGAGGGCCAGCTGGTACAGCCCGTGCCCGAGCTCCGAGCTCATAGCCCTTGGACCGCCCCAGTGGGCTTCAGGAGTGGGTGTGTGCCAGCAGCAGTCCCCCCCCACTCACCCACCCTGCGTCGGCCCCGCCCGACAAGCCCCTAGGGCAGGCAAGGGTTCCCGGAGGGCTCATTTGCAACCCACGGAGGCGCGGGGCAGTCCGTGTGTGCGGCCCGGGGACACCCGCAGGTGTGTGTGCTCCCCCCGTGGCCGGCCGCTGCCACTGCCGCTAGCTAGCACCTGGGGGCAGTTGGCAGCACCGCCTGGGCAGCCTCCTAGAGCCAGGGGTCTGGCGGGCTCCGGGGGCAAATGGACTACGGAAGCCGAGAGGGGCCCGTCCGCTCCAAAACCCAAAACGCGCTGCGGCCTCCAGGGACACAGGGGACACAAGTGGCTGTTTGGCTTGCATAGCCCGACCAGAGGGAGGCAGGGAGGGTGGGAGGGAGGCTGGCTGCTGAGGCGCAGCCGCCACCAGCCCTTCGGGGAACTGCCAGCGGAGGCTTGGGCAGTGGGGGCTGCCCTCTCAGACATCCCGTTCCCTGTGGCTGCAGCAGGGCTGCAGGGTCGGGCGCGCCCTCGGGCCTTGGGGGCTTCTTGCCTCTGGGCGGGGCTTCCACGCACAAGGTGGCACCTCATCCCGGCCCAAGGGTGGTGGCGGGCACCCAGGAGGTGCTGGGGGTCGCAGGAGAGTCGTGCCCTGGGCCTTTACAACACTTTTGGTCCAAGAGCATATCGGTCCACCCTCGCGAGGCCCTGCTGGGACAGCCCGTGCCCGAGCTCCGAGCTCATAGCCCTTGGACCGCCCCAGTGGGCTTCAGGAGTGGGTGTGTGCCAGCAGCAGTCCCCCCCCCCCACACACCCACCCTGCGTCGGCCCCGCCCGACAAGCCCCTAGGGCAGGCAAGGGTTCCCGGAGGGCTCATTTGCAACCCACGGAGGCGCGGGGCAGTCCGTGTGTGCGGCCCCGGGACACCCGCAGGTGTGTGTGCTCCCCCCGTGGCCGGCCGCTGCCACTGCCGCTAGCTAGCACCTGGGGGCAGTTGGCAGTACCGCCTGGGCAGCCTCCTAGAGCCAGGGGTCTGGCGGGCTCCGGGGGCAAATGGACTACGGAAGCCGAGAGGGGCCCGTCCGCTCCAAAACCCAAAACGCGCTGCGGCCTCCAGGGACACAGGGGACACAAGTGGCTGTGTGGCTTGCAGTGCCCGACCAGAGGGAGGCAGGGAGGGTGGGAGGGAGGCTGGCTGCTGAGGCGCAGCCGCCACCAGCCCTTCGGGGAACTGCCAGCGGAGGCTTGGGCAGTGGGGGCTGCCCTCTCAGACATCCCGTTCCCTGTGGCTGCAGCAGGGCTGCAGGGTCGGGCGCGCCCTCGGGCCTTGGGGGCTTCTTGCCTGTAGGCAGGGCTTCCACGCACAAGGTGGCACCTCATCCCGGCCCAAGGGTGGTGGCGGGCACCCAGGAGGTGCTGGGGGTCGCAGGAGAGTCGTGCCCTGGGCCTTTACAACACTTTTGGTCCGGGAGCATATCGGTCCACCCTCGCGAGGCCCTGCTGGGACAGCCCGTGCCCGAGCTCCGAGCTCATAGCCCTTGGACCGCCCCAGTGGGCTTCAGGAGTGGGTGTGTGCCAGCAGCAGTCCCCCCCCCCCACTCACCCACCCTGCGTCGGCCCCGCCCGACAAGCCCCTAGGGCAGGCAAGGGTTCCCGGAGGGCTCATTTGCAACCCACGGAGGCGCGGGGCAGTCCGTGTGTGCGGCCCGGGGACACCCGAAGGTGTGTGTGCTCCCCCCGTGGCCGGCCGCTGCCACTGCTGCTAGCTAGCACCTGGGGGCAGTTGGCAGCACCGCCTGGGCAGCCTCCTAGAGCCAGGGGTCTGGCGGGCTCCGGGGGCAAATGGACTACGGAAGCCGAGAAGGGCCCATCCGCTCTAAAACCCAAAACGCGCTGCGGCCTCCAGGGACACAGGGGACACAAGTGGCTGTGTGGCTTGCAGTGCCCGACCAGAGGGAGGCAGGGAGGGTGGGAGGGAGGCTGGCTGCTGCGGCGCAGCCGCCACCAGCCCTTCGGGGAACTGCCAGCGGAGGCTTGGGCAGTGGGGGCTGCCCTCTCAGACATCCCGTTCCCTGTGGCTGCAGCAGGGCTGCAGGGTCGTGCACGCCCTCGGGCCTTGGGGGCTTCTTGCCTCTGGGCGGGGCTTCCACGCACAAGGTGGCACCTCATCCCGGCCCAAGGGTGGTGGCGGGCACCCAGGAGGTGCTGGGGGTCGCAGGAGAGTCGTGCCCTGGGCCTTTACAACACTTTTGGTCCGGGAGCATATCGGTCCACACTCGCGAGGCCCAGCTGGGACAGCCCGTGCCCGAGCTCCGAGCTCATAGCCCTTGGACCGCCCCAGTGGGCTTCAGGAGTGGGTGTGTGCCAGCAGCAGTCCCCCCCCACTCACCCACCCTGTGTCGGCCCCGCCCGACAAGCCCCTAGGGCAGGCAAGGGTTCCCGGAGGGCTCATTTGCAACCCACGGAGGCGCTGGGCAGTCCGTGTGTGCGGCCCGGGGACACCCGCAGGTGTGTGTGCTCCCCCCGTGGCCGGCCGCTGCCACTGCCGCTAGCTAGCACCTGGGGGCAGTTGGCAGCACCGCCTGGGCAGCCTCCTAGAGCCAGGGGTCTGGCGGGCTCCGGGGGCAAATGGACTACGGAAGCCGAGAAGGGCCCATCCGCTCCAAAACCCAAAACGCGCTGCGGCCTCCAGGGACACAGGGGACACAAGTGGCTGTGTGGCTTGCAGTGCCCGACCAGAGGGAGGCAGGGAGGGTGGGAGGGAGGCTGGCTGCTGAGGCGCAGCCGCCACCAGCCCTTCGGGGAACTGCCAGCGGAGGCTTGGGCAGTGGGGGCTGCCCTCTCAGACATCCCGTTCCCTGTGGCTGCAGCAGGGCTGCAGGGTCGGGCGCGCCCTCGGGCCTTGGGGGCTTCTTGCCTCTGGGCGGGGCTTCCACGCACAAGGTGGCACCTCATCCCGGCCCAAGGGTGGTGGCGGGCACCCAGGAGGTGCTGGGGGTCGCAGCAGGGTCGTGCCCTGGGCCTTTACAACACTTTTGGTCCGGGAGCATATCGGTCCACCCTCGGGAGGCCCTGCTGGGACAGCCCGTGCCCGAGCTCCGAGCTCATAGCCCTTGGACCGCCCCAGTGGGCTTCAGGAGTGGGTGTGTGCCAGCAGCAGTCCCCCCCCACTCACCCACCCTGCGTCGGCCCCGCCCGACAAGCCCCTAGGGCAGGCAAGGGTTCCCGGAGGGCTCATTTGCAACCCACGGAGGCGCGGGGCAGTCCATGTGTGCGGCCCGGGGACACCCGAAGGTGTGTGTGCTCCCCCCGTGTCCGGCCGCTGCCACTGCCGCTAGCTAGCACCTGGGGGCAGTTGGCAGCACCGCCTGGGCAGCCTCCTAGAGCCAGGGGTCTGGCGGGCTCCCGGGGCAAATGGACTACGGAAGCCGAGAGGGGCTCGTCCGCTCCAAAACCGAAAACGCGCTGCGGCCTCCAGGGACACAGGGGACACAAGTGGCTGTGTGGCTTGCAGTGCCCGACCAGAGGGAGGCAGGGAGGGTGGGAGGGAGGCTGGCTGCTGAGGCGCAGCCGCCACCAGCCCTTCGGGGAACTGCCAGCGGAGGCTTGGGCAGTGGGGGCTGCCCTCTCAGACATCCCGTTCCCTGTGGCTGCAGCAGGGCTGCAGGGTCGGGCGCGCCTTCGGGCCTTGGGGGCTTCTTGCCTCTGGGCGGGGCTTCCACGCACAAGGTGGCACCTCATCCCGGCCCAAGGGTGGTGGCGGGCACCCAGGAGGTGCTGGGGGTCGCAGGAGAGTCATGCCCTGGGCCTTTACAACACTTTTGGTCCGGGAGCATATCGGTCCACCCTCGCGAGGCCCTGCTGGGACAGCCCGTGCCCGAGCTCCGAGCTCATAGCCCTTGGACCGCCCCAGTGGGCTTCAGGAGTGGGTGTGTGCAAGCAGCAGTCCCCCCCCCACTCACCCACCCTGCGTCGGCCCCGCCCGACAAGCCCCTAGGGCAGGCAAGTGTTCCCGGAGGGCTCATTTGCAACCCACGGAGGCGCGGGGCAGTCCGTGTGTGCGGCCCGGGGACACCCGCAGGTGTGTGTGCCTCCCCCGTGGCCGGCCGCTGCCACTGCCGCTAGCTAGCACCTGGGGGCAGTTGGCAGCACCGCCTGGGCAGCCTCCTAGAGCCAGGGGTCTGGCGGGCTCCGGGGGCAAATGGACTACGGAAGCCGAGAGGGGCCCGTCCGCTCCAAAACCCAAAACGCGCTGCGGCCTCCAGGGACACAGGGGACACAAGTGGCTGTGTGGCTTGCAGTGCCCGACCAGAGGGAGGCAGGGAGGGTGGGAGGGAGGCTGGCTGCTGAGGCGCAGCCGCCACCAGCCCTTCGGGGAACTGCCAGCGGAGGCTTGGGCAGTGGGGGCTGCCCTCTCAGACATCCCGTTCCCTGTGGCTGCAGCAGGGCTGCAGGGTCGGGCGCGCCCTCGGGCCTTGGGGGCTTCTTGCCTCTGGGCGGGGCTTCCACGCACAAGGTGGCACCCCATCCCGGCCCAAGGGTGGTGGCGGGCACCCAGGAGGTGCTGGGGGTCGCAGCAGGGTCGTGCCCTGGGCCTTTACAACACTTTTGGTCCGGGAGCATATCGGTCCACCCTCGGGAGGCCCTGCTGGGACAGCCCGTGCCCGAGCTCCGAGCTCATAGCCCTTGGACCGCCCCAGTGGGCTTCAGGAGTGGGTGTGTGCCAGCAGCAGTCCCCCCCCACTCACCCACCCTGCGTCGGCCCCGCCCGACAAGCCCCTAGGGCAGGCAAGGGTTCCCGGAGGGCTCATTTGCAACCCACGGAGGCGCGGGGCAGTCCGTGTGTGCGGCCCGGGGACACCCGCAGGTGTGTGTGCTCCCCCCGTGGCCGGCCGCTGCCACTGCCGCTAGCTAGCACCTGGGGGCAGTTGGCAGCACCGCCTGGGCAGCCTCCTAGAGCCAGGGGTCTGGCGGGCTCCGGGGGCAAATGGACTACGGAAGCCGAGAGGGGCCCGTCCGCTCCAAAACCCAAAACGCGCTGCGGCCTCCAGGGACACAGGGGACACAAGTGGCTGTGTGGCTTGCAGTGCCCGACCAGAGGGAGGCAGGGAGGGTGGGAGGGAGGCTGGCTGCTGAGGCGCAGCCGCCACCAGCCCTTCGGGGAACTGCCAGCGGAGGCTTGGGCAGTGGGGGCTGCCCTCTCAGACATCCCGTTCCCTGTGGCTGCAGCAGGGCTGCAGGGTCGGGCGCGCCCTCGGGCCTTGGGGGCTTCTTGCCTCTGGGCGGGGCTTCCACGCACAAGGTGGCACCTCATCCCGGCCCAAGGGTGGTGGCGGGCACCCAGGAGGTGCTGGGGGTCGCAGCAGGGTCGTGCCCTGGGCCTTTACAACACTTTTGGTCCAAGAGCATATCGGTCCACCCTCGGGAGGCCCTGCTGGGACAGCCCGTGCCCGAGCTCCGAGCTCATAGCCCTTGGACCGCCCCAGTGGGCTTCAGGAGTGGGTGTGTGCCAGCAGCAGTCCCCCCCCACTCACCCACCCTGCGTCGGCCCCGACCGACAAGCCCCTAGGGCAGGCAAGGGTTCCCGGAGGGCTCATTTGCAACCCACGGAGGCGCGGGGCAGTCCGTGTGTGCGGCCCGGGGACACCCGCAGGTGTGTGTGCTCCCCCCGTGGCCGGCCGCTGCCACTGCCGCTAGCTAGCACCTGGGGGCAGTTGGCAGCACCGCCTGGGCAGCCTCCTAGAGCCAGGGGTCTGGCGGGCTCCGGGGGCAAATGGACTACGGAAGCCGAGAGGGGCCCGTCCGCTCCAAAACCCAAAACGCGCTGCGGCCTCCAGGGACACAGGGGACACAAGTGGCTGTGTGGCTTGCAGTGCCCGACCAGAGGGATGCAGGGAGGGTGGGAGGGAGGCTGGCTGCTGAGGCGCAGCCGCCACCAGCCCTTCGGGGAACTGCCAGCGGAGGCTTGGGCAGTGGGGGCTGCCCTCTCAGACATCCCGTTCCTTGTGGCTGCAGCAGGGCTGCAGGGTCGGGCGCGCCCTCGGGCCTTGGGGGCTTCTTGCCTCTGGGCGGGGCTTCCACGCACAAGGTGGCACCTCATCCCGGCCCAAGGGTGGTGGCGGGCACCCAGGAGGTGCTGGGGGTCGCAGCAGGGTCGTGCCCTGGGCCTTTCCAACACTTTTGGTCCGGGAGCATATCGGTCCACCCTCGGGAGGGCCAGCTGGGACAGCCCGTGCCCGAGCTCCGAGCTCATAGCCCTTGGACCGCCCCAGTGGGCTTCAGGAGTGGGTGTGTGCCAGCAGCAGTCCCCACCCACTCACCCACCCTGCGTCGGCCCCGCCCGACAAGCCCCTAGGGCAGGCAAGGGTTCCCGGAGGGCTCATTTGCAACCCACGGAGGCGCGGGGCAGTCCGTGTGTGCGGCCCGGGGACACCCGCAGGTGTGTGTGCTCCCCCCGTGGCGGGCCGCTGCCACTGCCGCTAGCTAGCACCTGGGGGCAGTTGGCAGCACCGCCTGGGCAGCCTCCTAGAGCCAGGGGTCTGGCGGGCTCCGGGGGCAAATGGACTACGGAAGCCGAGAGGGGCCCGTCCGCTCCAAAACCCAAAACGCGCTGCGGCCTCCAGGGACACAGGGGACACAAGTGGCTGTGTGGCTTGCAGTGCCCGACCAGAGGGAGGCAGGGAGGGTGGGAGGGAGGCTGGCTGCTGAGGCGCAGCCGCCACCAGCCCTTCGGGGAACTGCCAGCGGAGGCTTGGGCAGTGGGGGCTGCCCTCTCAGACATCCCGTTCCCTGTGGCTGCAGCAGGGCTGCAGGGTCGGGCGCGCCCTCGGGCCTTGGGGGCTTCTTGCCTCTGGGCGGGGCTTCCACGCACAAGGTGGCACCTCATCCCGGCCCAAGGGTGGTGGCGGGCACCCAGGAGGTGCTGGGGTTCGCAGGATAGTCGTGCCCTGGGCCTTTACAACACTTTTGGTCCGGGAGCATATCGGTCCACCCTCGCGAGGCCCTGCTGGGACAGCCCGTGCCTGAGCTCCGAGCTCATAGCCCTTGGACCGCCCCAGTGGGCTTCAGGAGTGGGTGTGTGCCAGCAGCAGTCCCCCCCCCACACACCCACCCTGCGTCGGCCCCGCCCGACAAGCCCCTAGGGCAGGCAAGGGTTCCCGGAGGGCTCATTTGCAACCCACGGAGGCGCGGGGCAGTCCGTGTGTGCGGCCCCGGGACACCCGCAGGTGTGTGTGCTCCCCCCGTGGCCGGCCGCTGCCACTGCCGCTAGCTAGCACCTGGGGGCAGTTGGCAGCACCGCCTGGGCAGCCTCCTAGAGCCAGGGGTCTGGCGGGCTCCGGGGGCAAATGGACTACGGAAGCCGAGAGGGGCCCGTCCGCTCCAAAACCCAAAACGCGCTGCGGCCTCCAGGGACACAGGGGACACAAGTGGCTGTGTGGCTTGCAGTGCCCGACCAGAGGGAGGCAGGGAGGGTGGGAGGGAGGCTGGCTGCTGAGGCGCAGCCGCCACCAGCCCTTCGGGGAACTGCCAGCGGAGGCTTGGGCAGTGGGGGCTGCCCTCTCAGACATCCCGTTCCCTGTGGCTGCAGCAGGGCTGCAGGGTCGGGCGCGCCCTCGGGCCTTGGGGGCTTCTTGCCTCTGGGCGGGGCTTCCACGCACAAGGTGGCACCCCATCCCGGCCCAAGGGTGGTGGCGGGCACGCAGGAGGTGCTGGGGGTCGCAGCAGGGTCGTGCCCTGGGCCTTTACAACAATTTTGGTCCGGGAGCATATCGGTCCACCCTCGGGAGGCCCTGCTGGGACAGCCCGTGCCCGAGCTCCGAGCTCATAGCCCTTGGACCGCCCCAGTGGGCTTCAGGAGTGGGTGTGTGCCAGCAGCAGTCCCCCCCCACTCACCCACCCTGCGTCGGCCCCGCCCGACAAGCCCCTAGGGCTGGCAAGGGTTCCCGGAGGGCTCATTTGCAACCCACGGAGGCGCGGGGCAGTCCGTGTGTGCGGCCCGGGGACACCCACAGGTGTGTGTGCTCCCCCCGTGGCCGGCCGCTGCCACTGCCGCTAGCTAGCACCTGGGGGCAGTTGGCAGCACCGCCTGGGCAGCCTCCTAGAGCCAGGGGTCTGGCGGGCTCCGGGGGCAAATGGACTACGGAAGCCGAGAGGGGCCCGTCCGCTCCAAAACCCAAAACGCGCTGCGGCCTCCAGGGACACAGGGGACACAAGTGGCTGTGTGGCTTGCAGTGCCCGACCAGAGGGAGGCAGGGAGGGTGGGAGGGAGGCTGGCTGCTGAGGCGCAGCCGCCACCAGCCCTTCGGGGAACTGCCAGCGGAGGCTTGGGCAGTGGGGGCTGCCCTCTCAGACATCCCGTTCCCTGTGGCTGCAGCAGGGCTGCAGGGTCGGGCGCGCCCTCGGGCCTTGGGGGCTTCTTGCCTCTGGGCGGGGCTTCCACGCACAAGGTGGCACCTCATCCCGGCCCAAGGGTGGTGGCGGGCACCCAGGAGGTGCTGGGGGTCGCAGGAGAGTCGTGCCCTGGGCCTTTACAACACTTTTGGTCCGGGAGCATATCGGTCCACCCTCGCGAGGCCCTGCTGGGACAGCCCGTGCCCGAGCTCCGAGCTCATAGCCCTTGGACCGCCCCAGTGGGCTTCAGGAGTGGGTGTGTGCCAGCAGCAGTCCCCCCCCCCCACTCACCCACCCTGCGTCGGCCCCGCCCGACAAGCCCCTAGGGCAGGCAAGGGTTCCCGGAGGGCTCATTTGCAACCCACGGAGGCGCGGGGCAGTCCGTGTGTGCGGCCCGGGGACACCCGCAGGTGTGTGTGCTCCCCCTGTGGCCGGCCGCTGCCACTGCTGCTAGCTAGCACCTGGGGGCAGTTGGCAGCACCGCCTGGGCAGCCTCCTAGAGTCAGGGCTCTGGCGGGCTCCGGGGGCAAATGGACTACGGAAGCCGAGAGGGGCCCGTCCGCTCCAAAACCCAAAACGCGCTGCGGCCTCCAGGGACACAGGGGACACAAGTGGCTGTGTGGCTTGCAGTGCCCGACCAGAGGGAGGCAGGGAGGGTGGGAGGGAGGCTGGCTGCTGAGGCGCAGCCGCCACCAGCCCTTCGGGGAACTGCCAGCGGAGGCTTGGGCAGTGGGGGCTGCCCTCTCAGACATCCCGTTCCCTGTGGCTGCAGCAGGGCTGCAGGGTCGGGCGCGCCCTCGGGCCTTGGGGGCTTCTTGCCTCTGGGCGGGGCTTCCACGCACAAGGAGGCACCTCATCCCGGCGCAAGGGTGGTGGCGGGAACCCAGGTGGTGCTGGGGGTCGCAGCAGGGTCGGTCCCTGGGCGTCCGCCGCGACTGACAAGCCCCTAGGGCAGGCAAGGGTTCCCGGAGGGTTCATTTGCAACCCGCGGAGGCCCGGGGCTGTCCGTGTGTGCGGCCCGGGGACACCCGCATGTGTGTGTGCTCCCCCCGTGGCCGGCCGCTGCCGCTAGCCAGCACCTGGGGGCAGTTTGCAGCACCGCCTGGGCAGCCTCCTAGAGCCAGGGGTCTGGCGGGCTCCCGGGGCAAATGGACTACGGAAGCCGAGAGGGGCTCGTCCGCTCCAAAACCGAAAACGCGCTGCGGCCTCCAGGGACACAGGGGACACAAGTGGCTGTGTGGCTTGCAGTGCCCGACCAGAGGGAGGCAGGGAGGGTGGGAGGGAGGCTGGCTGCTGAGGCGCAGCCGCCACCAGCCCTTCGGGGAACTGCCAGCGGAGGCTTGGGCAGTGGGGGCTGCCCTCTCAGACATCCCGTTCCCTGTGGCTGCAGCAGGGCTGCAGGGTCGGGCGCGCCTTCGGGCCTTGGGGGCTTCTTGCCTCTGGGCGGGGCTTCCACGCACAAGGTGGCACCTCATCCCGGCCCAAGGGTGGTGGCGGGCACCCAGGAGGTGCTGGGGGTCGCAGGAGAGTCATGCCCTGGGCCTTTACAACACTTTTGGTCCGGGAGCATATCGGTCCACCCTCGCGAGGCCCTGCTGGGACAGCCCGTGCCCGAGCTCCGAGCTCATAGCCCTTGGACCGCCCCAGTGGGCTTCAGGAGTGGGTGTGTGCAAGCAGCAGTCCCCCCCCCACTCACCCACCCTGCGTCGGCCCCGCCCGACAAGCCCCTAGGGCAGGCAAGTGTTCCCGGAGGGCTCATTTGCAACCCACGGAGGCGCGGGGCAGTCCGTGTGTGCGGCCCGGGGACACCCGCAGGTGTGTGTGCCTCCCCCGTGGCCGGCCGCTGCCACTGCCGCTAGCTAGCACCTGGGGGCAGTTGGCAGCACCGCCTGGGCAGCCTCCTAGAGCCAGGGGTCTGGCGGGCTCCGGGGGCAAATGGACTACGGAAGCCGAGAGGGGCCCGTCCGCTCCAAAACCCAAAACGCGCTGCGGCCTCCAGGGACACAGGGGACACAAGTGGCTGTGTGGCTTGCAGTGCCCGACCAGAGGGAGGCAGGGAGGGTGGGAGGGAGGCTGGCTGCTGAGGCGCAGCCGCCACCAGCCCTTCGGGGAACTGCCAGCGGAGGCTTGGGCAGTGGGGGCTGCCCTCTCAGACATCCCGTTCCCTGTGGCTGCAGCAGGGCTGCAGGGTCGGGCGCGCCCTCGGGCCTTGGGGGCTTCTTGCCTCTGGGCGGGGCTTCCACGCACAAGGTGGCACCCCATCCCGGCCCAAGGGTGGTGGCGGGCACCCAGGAGGTGCTGGGGGTCGCAGCAGGGTCGTGCCCTGGGCCTTTACAACACTTTTGGTCCGGGAGCATATCGGTCCACCCTCGGGAGGCCCTGCTGGGACAGCCCGTGCCCGAGCTCCGAGCTCATAGCCCTTGGACCGCCCCAGTGGGCTTCAGGAGTGGGTGTGTGCCAGCAGCAGTCCCCCCCCACTCACCCACCCTGCGTCGGCCCCGCCCGACAAGCCCCTAGGGCAGGCAAGGGTTCCCGGAGGGCTCATTTGCAACCCACGGAGGCGCGGGGCAGTCCGTGTGTGCGGCCCGGGGACACCCGCAGGTGTGTGTGCTCCCCCCGTGGCCGGCCGCTGCCACTGCCGCTAGCTAGCACCTGGGGGCAGTTGGCAGCACCGCCTGGGCAGCCTCCTAGAGCCAGGGGTCTGGCGGGCTCCGGGGGCAAATGGACTACGGAAGCCGAGAGGGGCCCGTCCGCTCCAAAACCCAAAACGCGCTGCGGCCTCCAGGGACACAGGGGACACAAGTGGCTGTGTGGCTTGCAGTGCCCGACCAGAGGGAGGCAGGGAGGGTGGGAGGGAGGCTGGCTGCTGAGGCGCAGCCGCCACCAGCCCTTCGGGGAACTGCCAGCGGAGGCTTGGGCAGTGGGGGCTGCCCTCTCAGACATCCCGTTCCCTGTGGCTGCAGCAGGGCTGCAGGGTCGGGCGCGCCCTCGGGCCTTGGGGGCTTCTTGCCTCTGGGCGGGGCTTCCACGCACAAGGTGGCACCTCATCCCGGCCCAAGGGTGGTGGCGGGCACCCAGGAGGTGCTGGGGGTCGCAGCAGGGTCGTGCCCTGGGCCTTTACAACACTTTTGGTCCAAGAGCATATCGGTCCACCCTCGGGAGGCCCTGCTGGGACAGCCCGTGCCCGAGCTCCGAGCTCATAGCCCTTGGACCGCCCCAGTGGGCTTCAGGAGTGGGTGTGTGCCAGCAGCAGTCCCCCCCCACTCACCCACCCTGCGTCGGCCCCGACCGACAAGCCCCTAGGGCAGGCAAGGGTTCCCGGAGGGCTCATTTGCAACCCACGGAGGCGCGGGGCAGTCCGTGTGTGCGGCCCGGGGACACCCGCAGGTGTGTGTGCTCCCCCCGTGGCCGGCCGCTGCCACTGCCGCTAGCTAGCACCTGGGGGCAGTTGGCAGCACCGCCTGGGCAGCCTCCTAGAGCCAGGGGTCTGGCGGGCTCCGGGGGCAAATGGACTACGGAAGCCGAGAGGGGCCCGTCCGCTCCAAAACCCAAAACGCGCTGCGGCCTCCAGGGACACAGGGGACACAAGTGGCTGTGTGGCTTGCAGTGCCCGACCAGAGGGATGCAGGGAGGGTGGGAGGGAGGCTGGCTGCTGAGGCGCAGCCGCCACCAGCCCTTCGGGGAACTGCCAGCGGAGGCTTGGGCAGTGGGGTCTGCCCTCTCAGACATCCCGTTCCTTGTGGCTGCAGCAGGGCTGCAGGGTCGGGCGCGCCCTCGGGCCTTGGGGGCTTCTTGCCTCTGGGCGGGGCTTCCACGCACAAGGTGGCACCTCATCCCGGCCCAAGGGTGGTGGCGGGCACCCAGGAGGTGCTGGGGGTCGCAGCAGGGTCGTGCCCTGGGCCTTTCCAACACTTTTGGTCCGGGAGCATATCGGTCCACCCTCGGGAGGGCCAGCTGGGACAGCCCGTGCCCGAGCTCCGAGCTCATAGCCCTTGGACCGCCCCAGTGGGCTTCAGGAGTGGGTGTGTGCCAGCAGCAGTCCCCACCCACTCACCCACCCTGCGTCGGCCCCGCCCGACAAGCCCCTAGGGCAGGCAAGGGTTCCCGGAGGGCTCATTTGCAACCCACGGAGGCGCGGGGCAGTCCGTGTGTGCGGCCCGGGGACACCCGCAGGTGTGTGTGCTCCCCCCGTGGCGGGCCGCTGCCACTGCCGCTAGCTAGCACCTGGGGGCAGTTGGCAGCACCGCCTGGGCAGCCTCCTAGAGCCAGGGGTCTGGCGGGCTCCGGGGGCAAATGGACTACGGAAGCCGAGAGGGGCCCGTCCGCTCCAAAACCCAAAACGCGCTGCGGCCTCCAGGGACACAGGGGACACAAGTGGCTGTGTGGCTTGCAGTGCCCGACCAGAGGGAGGCAGGGAGGGTGGGAGGGAGGCTGGCTGCTGAGGCGCAGCCGCCACCAGCCCTTCGGGGAACTGCCAGCGGAGGCTTGGGCAGTGGGGGCTGCCCTCTCAGACATCCCGTTCCCTGTGGCTGCAGCAGGGCTGCAGGGTCGGGCGCGCCCTCGGGCCTTGGGGGCTTCTTGCCTCTGGGCGGGGCTTCCACGCACAAGGTGGCACCTCATCCCGGCCCAAGGGTGGTGGCGGGCACCCAGGAGGTGCTGGGGTTCGCAGGATAGTCGTGCCCTGGGCCTTTACAACACTTTTGGTCCGGGAGCATATCGGTCCACCCTCGCGAGGCCCTGCTGGGACAGCCCGTGCCTGAGCTCCGAGCTCATAGCCCTTGGACCGCCCCAGTGGGCTTCAGGAGTGGGTGTGTGCCAGCAGCAGTCCCCCCCCCACACACCCACCCTGCGTCGGCCCCGCCCGACAAGCCCCTAGGGCAGGCAAGGGTTCCCGGAGGGCTCATTTGCAACCCACGGAGGCGCGGGGCAGTCCGTGTGTGCGGCCCCGGGACACCCGCAGGTGTGTGTGCTCCCCCCGTGGCCGGCCGCTGCCACTGCCGCTAGCTAGCACCTGGGGGCAGTTGGCAGCACCGCCTGGGCAGCCTCCTAGAGCCAGGGGTCTGGCGGGCTCCGGGGGCAAATGGACTACGGAAGCCGAGAGGGGCCCGTCCGCTCCAAAACCCAAAACGCGCTGCGGCCTCCAGGGACACAGGGGACACAAGTGGCTGTGTGGCTTGCAGTGCCCGACCAGAGGGAGGCAGGGAGGGTGGGAGGGAGGCTGGCTGCTGAGGCGCAGCCGCCACCAGCCCTTTGGGGAACTGCCAGCGGAGGCTTGGGCAGTGGGGGCTGCCCTCTCAGACATCCCGTTCCCTGTGGCTGCAGCAGGGCTGCAAGGTCGGGCGCGCCCTCGGGCCTTGGGGGCTTCTTGCCTCTGGGCGGGGCTTCCACGCACAAGGTGGCACCTCATCCCGGCCCAAGGGTGGTGGCGGGCACCCAGGAGGTGCTGGGGGTCGCAGTAGGGTCGGTCCCTGGGCGTCGGCCGAGCCTGACAAGCCCCTAGGGCAGGCAAGGGTTCCCAGAGGGCTCATTTGCAACACGCGGAGGCCCGGGGCAGTCTGTGTGTGCGGCCCGGGGACACCCGCATGTGTGTGTGCTCTCCCCGTGGCCGGCCGCTGCCGCTAGCCAGCACCTGGCGGCAGTTGGCAGCACCGCCTGGGCAGCCTCCTAGAGCCAGGGGTCTGGCGGGCTCCGGGGGCAAATGGACTACGGAAGCCGAGAGGGGCCCGTCCGCTCCAAAACCCAAAACGCGCTGCGGCCTCCAGGGACACAGGGGACACAAGTGGCTGTGTGGCTTGCAGTGCCCGACCAGAGGGAGGCAGGGAGGGTGGGAGGGAGGCTTGCTGCTGAGGCGCAGCCGCCACCAGCCCTTCGGGGAACTGCCAGCGGAGGCTTGGGCAGTGGGGGCTGCCCTCTCAGACATCCCGTTCCCTGTGGCTGCAGCAGGGCTGCAGGGTCGGGCGAGCCCTCGGGCCTTGGGGGCTTCTTGCCTCTGGGCGGGGCTTCCACGCACAAGGTGGCACCTCATCCCGGCCCAAGGGTGGTGGCGGGCACCCAGGAGGTGCTGGGGGTCGCAGGAGAGTCGTGCCCTGGGCCTTTACAACACTTTTGGTCCGGGAGCATATCGGTCCACCCTCGCGAGGCCCTGCTGGGACAGCCCGTGCCCGAGCTCCGAGCTCATAGCCCTTGGACCGCCCCAGTGGGCTTCAGGAGTGGGTGTGTGCCAGCAGCAGTCCCCCCCCACTCACCCACCCTGCGTCGGCCCCGCCCGACAAGCCCCTAGGGCAGGCAAGGGTTCCCGGTGGGCTCATTTGCAACCCACGGAGGCGCGGGGCAGTCCGTGTGTGCGGCCCGGGGACACCCGCAGGTGTGTGTGCTCCCCCCGTGGCCGGCCGCTGCCACTGCCGCTAGCTAGCACCTGGGGGCAGTTGGCAGCACCGCCTGGGCAGCCTCCTAGAGCCAGGGGTCTGGCGGGCTCTGGGGGCAAATGGACCATGGAAGCCGAGAGGGGCCCGTCCGCTCCAAAACCCAAAACGCGCTGCGGCCTCCAGGGACACATGGGACACAAGTGGCTGTGTGGCTTGCAGTGCCCGACCAGAGGGAGGCAGGGAGGGTGGGAGGGAGGCTGGCTGCTGAGGCGCAGCCGCCACCAGCCCTTCGGGGAACTGCAAGCGGAGGCTTGGGCAGTGGGGGCTGCCCTCTCAGACATCCCGTTCCCTGTGGCTGCAGCAGGGCTGCAGGGTCGGGCGCGCCCTCGGGCCTTGGGGGCTTCTTGCCTGTGGGCGGGGCTTCCACGCACAAGGTGGCACCTCATCCCGGCCCAAGGGTGGTGGCGGGCACCCAGGAGGTGCTGGGGGTCGCAGCAGGGTCGTGCCCTGGGCCTTTACAACACTTTTGGTCCGGGAGCATATCGGTCCACCCTCGGGAGGCCCTGCTGGGACAGCCCGTGCCCGAGCTCCGAGCTCATAGCCCTTGGACCGCCCCAGTGGGCTTCAGGAGTGGGTGTGTGCCAGCAGCAGTCCCCCCCCACTCACCCACCCTGCGTCGGCCCCGCCCGACAAGCCCCTAGGGCAGGCAAGGGTTCCCGGAGGGCTCATTTGCAACCCACGGAGGCGCGGGGCAGTCCGTGTGTGCGGCCCGGGGACACCCGCAGGTGTGTGTGCTCCCCCCGTGGCCGGCCGCTGCCACTGCCGCTAGCTAGCACCTGGGGGCAGTTGGCAGCACCGCCTGGGCAGCCTCCTAGAGCCAGGGGTCTGGCGGGCTCCGGGGGCAAATGGACTACGGAAGCCGAGAGGGGCCCGTCCGCTCCAAAACCCAAAACGCGCTGCGGCCTCCAGGGACACAGGGGACACAAGTGGCTGTGTGGCTTGCAGTGCCCGACCAGAGGGAGGCAGGGAGGGTGGGAGGGAGGCTGGCTGCTGAGGCGCAGCCGCCACCAGCCCTTCGGGGAACTGCCAGCGGAGGCTTGGGCAGTGGGGGCTGCCCTCTCAGACATCCCGTTCCCTGTGGCTGCAGCAGGGCTGCAGGGTCGGGCGCAACCTCGGGCCTTGGGGGAATCTTGCCTCTGGGCGGGGCTTCCACGCACAAGGTGGCACCTCATCCCGGCCCAAGGGTGGTGGCGGGCACCCAGGAGGTGCTGGGGGTCGCAGCAGGGTCTTGCCCTGTGCCTTTACAACACTTTTGGTCCGGGAGCATATCGGTCCACCCTCGCGAGGCCCTGCTGGGACAGCCCGTGCCCGAGCTCCGAGCTCATAGCCCTTGGACCGCCCCAGTGGGCTTCAGGAGTGGGTGTGTGCCAGCAGCAGTCCCCCCCCACTCACCCACCCTGCGTCGGCCCCGCCCGACAAGCCCCTAGGGCAGGCAAGGGTTCCCGGAGGGCTCATTTGCAACCCACGGAGGCGCGGGGCAGTCCGTGTGTGCGGCCCGGGGACACCCGCAGGTGTGTGTGCTCCCCCCGTGGCCGGCCGCTGCCACTGCCGCTAGCTAGCACCTGGGGGCAGTTGGCAGCACCGCCTGGGCAGCCTCCTAGAGCCAGGGGTCTGGCGGGCTCCGGGGGCAAATGGACTACGGAAGCCGAGAGGGGCCCGTCCGCTCCAAAACCCAAAACGCGCTGCGGCCTCCAGGGACACAGGGGACACAAGTGGCTGTGTGGCTTGCAGTGCCCGACCAGAGGGAGGCAGGGAGGGTGGGAGGGAGGCTGGCTGCTGAGGCGCAGCCGCCACCAGCCCTTCGGGGAACTGCCAGCGGAGGCTTGGGCAGTGGGGGCTGCCCTCTCAGACATCCCGTTCCCTGTGGCTGCAGCAGGGCTGCAGGGTCGGGCGCGCCCTCGGGCCTTGGGGGCTTCTTGCCTCTGGGCGGGGATTCCACGCACAAGGTGGCACCTCATCCCGGCCCAAGGGTGGTGGCGGGCACCCAGGAGGTGCTGGGGGTCGCAGGAGAGTCGTGCCCTGGGCCTTTACAACACTTTTGGTCCGGGAGCATATCGGTCCACCCTCGGGAGGCCCTGCTGGGACAGCCCGTGCCCGAGCTCCGAGCTCATAGCCCTTGGACCGCCCCAGTGGGCTTCAGGAGTGGGTGTGTGCCAGCAGCAGTCCCCCCACACTCACCCACCCTGCGTTGGCCCCGCCCGACAAGCCCCTAGGGCAGGCAAGGGTTCCCGGAGGGCTCATTTGCAACCCACGGAGGCGCGGGGCAGTCCGTGTGTGCGGCCCGGGGACACCCGCAGGTGTGTGTGCTCCCCCCGTGGCCGGCCGCTGCCACTGCCGCTAGCTAGCACCTGGGGGCAGTTGGCAGCACCGCCTGGGCAGCCTCCTAGAGCCAGGGGTCTGGCGGGCTCCGGGGGCAAATGGACTACGGAAGCCGAGAGGGGCCCGTCCGCTCCAAAACCCAAAACGCGCTGCGGCCTCCAGGGACACAGGGGACACAAGTGGCTGTGTGGCTTGCAGTGCCCGACCAGAGGGAGGCAGGGAGGGTGGGAGGGAGGCTGGCTGCTGAGGCGCAGCCGCCACCAGCCCTTCGGGGAACTGCCAGCGGAGGCTTGGGCAGTGGGGGCTGCCCTCTCAGACATCCCGTTCCCTGTGGCTGCAGCAGGGCTGCAGGGTCGGGCGCGCCCTCGGGCCTTGGGGGCTTCTTGCCTCTGGGCGGGGATTCCACGCACAAGGTGGCACCTCATCCCGGCCCAAGGGTGGTGGCGGGCACCCAGGAGGTGCTGGGGGTCGCAGGAGAGTCGTGCCCTGGGCCTTTACAACACTTTTGGTCCGGGAGCATATCGGTCCACCCTCGGGAGGCCCTGCTGGGACAGCCCGTGCCCGAGCTCCGAGCTCATAGCCCTTGGACCGCCCCAGTGGGCTTCAGGAGTGGGTGTGTGCCAGCAGCAGTCCCCCCCCACTCACCCACCCTGCGTTGGCCCCGCCCGACAAGCCCCTAGGGCAGGCAAGGGTTCCCGGAGGGCTCATTTGCAACCCACGGAGGCGCGGGGCAGTCCGTGTGTGCGGCCCGGGGACACCCGCAGGTGTGTGTGCTCCCCCCGTGGCCGGCCGCTGCCACTGCCGCTAGCTAGCACCTGGGGGCAGTTGGCAGCACCGCCTGGGCAGCCTCCTAGAGCCAGGGGTCTGGCGGGCTCCGGGGGCAAATGGACTACGGAAGCCGAGAGGGGCCCGTCCGCTCCAAAACCCAAAACGCGCTGCGGCCTCCAGGGACACAGGGGACACAAGTGGCTGTGTGGCTTGCAGTGCCCGACCAGAGGGAGGCAGGGAGGGTGGGAGGGAGGCTGGCTGCTGAGGCGCAGCCTCCACCAGCCCTTCGGGGAACTGCCAGCGGAGGCTTGGGCAGTGGGGGCTGCCCTCTCAGACATCCCGTTCCCTGTGGCTGCAGCAGGGCTGCAGGGTCGGGCGCGCCCTCGGGCCTTGGGGGCTTCTTGCCTCTGGGCAGGGCTTCCACGCACAAGGTGGCACCTCATCCCGGCCCAAGGGTGGTGGCGGGCACCCAGGAGGTGCTGGGGGTCGCAGGAGAGTCGTGCCCTGGGCCTTTACAACACTTTTGGTCCGGGAGCATATCGGTCCTGCCTCGCGAGGCCCTGCTGGGACAGCCCGTGCCCGAGCTCCGAGCTCATAGTCCTTGGACCGCCCCAGTGGGCTTCAGGAGTGGGTGTGTGCCAGCAGCAGTCCCCCCCCACTCACCCACCCTGCGTCGGCCCCGCCCGACAAGCCCCTAGGGCAGGCAAGGGTTCCCGGAGGGCTCATTTGCAACCCACGGAGGCGCGGGGCAGTCCGTGTGTGCGGCCCGGGGACACCCGCAGGTGTGTGTGCTCCCCCCGTGGCCGGCCGCTGCCACTGCCGCTAGCTAGCACCTGGGGGCAGTTGGCAGCACCGCCTGGGCAGCCTCCTAGAGCCAGGGGTCTGGGGGGCTCCGGGGGCAAATGGACTACGGAAGCCGAGAGGGGCCCGTCCGCTCCAAAACCCAAAACGCGCTGCGGCCTCCAGGGACACAGGGGACACAAGTGGCTGTGTGGCTTGCAGTGCCCGACCAGAGGGAGGCAGGGAGGGTGGGAGGGAGGCTGGCTGCTGAGGCGCAGCCGCCACCAGCCCTTCGGGGAACTGCCAGCGGAGGCTTGGGCAGTGGGGGCTGCCCTCTCAGACATCCCGTTCCCTGTGGCTGCAGCAGGGCTGCAGGGTCGGGCGCGCCCTCGGGCCTTGGGGGCTTCTTGCCTCTGGGCGGGGCTTCCACGCACAAGGTGGCACCTCATCCCGGCCCAAGGGTGGTGGCGGGCACCCAGGAGGTGCTGGGGGTCGCAGCAGGGTCGTGCCCTGGGCCTTTACAACACTTTTGGTCCGGGAGCATATCGGTCCACCCTCGCGAGGCCCTGCTGGGACAGCCCGTGCCCGAGCTCCGAGCTCATAGCCCTTGGACCGCCCCAGTGGGCTTCAGGAGTGGGTGTGTGCCAGCAGCAGTCCCCCCCCACTCACCCACCCTGCGTCGGCCCCGCCCGACAAGCCCCTAGGGCAGGCAAGGGTTCCCGGAGGGCTCATTTGCAACCCACGGAGGCGCGGGGCAGTCCGTGTGTGCGGCCCGGGGACACCCGCAGGTGTGTGTGCTCCCCCCGTGGCCGGCCGCTGCCACTGCCGCTAGCTAGCACCTGGGGGCAGTTGGCAGCACCGCCTGGGCAGCCTCCTAGAGCCAGGGGTCTGGCGGGCTCCGGGGGCAAATGGACTACGGAAGCCGAGAGGGGCCCGTCCGCTCCAAAACCCAAAACGCGCTGCGGCCTCCAGGGACACAGGGGACACAAGTGGCTGTGTGGCTTGCAGTGCCCGACCAGAGGGAGGCAGGGAGGGTGGGAGGGAGGCTGGCTGCTGAGGCGCAGCCGCCACCAGCCCTTCGGGGAACTGCCAGCGGAGGCTTGGGCAGTGGGGGCTGCCCTCTCAGACATCCCGTTCCCTGTGGCTGCAGCAGGGCTGCAGGGTCGGGCGCGCCCTCGGGTCTTGGGGGCTTCTTGCCTCTGGGCGGGGCTTCCATGCACAAGGTGGCACCTCATCCCGGCCCAAGGGTGGTGGCGGGCACCCAGGAGGTGCTGGGGGTCGCAGCAGGGTCGTGCCCTGGGCCTTTACAACATTTTTGGTCCGGGAGCATATCGGTCCACCCTCGCGAGGCCCTGCTGGGACAGCCCGTGCCCGAGCTCCGAGCTCATAGCACTTGGACCGCCCCAGTGGGCTTCAGGAGTGGGTGTGTGCCAGCAGCAGTCCCCCCCCACTCACCCACCCTGCGTCGGCCCCGCCCGACAAGCCCCTAGGGCAGGCAAGGGTTCCCGGAGGGCTCATTTGCAACCCACGGAGGCGCGGGGCAGTCCGTGTGTGCGGCCCGGGGACACCCGCAGGTGTGTGTGCTCCCCCCGTGGCCGGCCGCTGCCACTGCCGCTAGCTAGCACCTGGGGGCAGTTGGCAGCACCGCCTGGGCAGCCTCCTAGAGCCAGGGGTCTGGCGGGCTCCGGGGGCAAATGGACTACGGAAGCCGAGAGGGGCCCGTCCGCTCCAAAACCCAAAATGCGCTGCGGCCTCCAGGGACACAGGGGACACAAGTGGCTGTGTGGCTTGCAGTGCCCGACCAGAGGGAGGCAGGGAGGGTGGGAGGGAGGCTGGCTGCTGAGGCGCAGCCGCCACCAGCCCTTCGGGGAACTGCCAGCGGAGGCTTGGGCAGTGGGGGCTGCCCTCTCAGACATCCCGTTCCCTGTGGCTGCAGCAGGGCTGCAGGGTCGGGCGCGCCCTCGGGCCTTGGGGGCTTCTTGCCTCTGGGCGGGGCTTCCACGCACAAGGTGGCACCTCATCCCGGCCCAAGGGTGGTGGCGGGCACCCAGGCGGTGCTGGGGGTCGCAGGAGAGTCGTGCCCTGGGCCTTTACAACACTTTTGGTCCGGGAGCATATCGGTCCACCCTCGGGAGGTCCTGCTGGGACAGCCCGTGCCCGAGCTCCGAGCTCATAGCCCTTGGACCGCCCCAGTGGGCTTCAGGAGTGGGTGTGTGCCAGCAGCAGTCCCCCCCCACTCACCCACCCTGCGTCGGCCCCGCCCGACAAGCCCCTAGGGCAGGCAAGGGTTCCCGGAGGGCTCATTTGCAACCCACGGAGGCGCGGGGCAGTCCGTGTGTGCGGCCCGGGGACACCCGCAGGTGTGTGTGCTCCCCCCGTGGCCGGCCGCTGCCACTGCCGCTAGCTAGCACCTGGGGGCAGTTGGCAGCACCGCCTGGGCAGCCTCCTAGAGCCAGGGGTCTGGCGGGCTCAGGGGGCAAATGGACTACGGAAGCCGAGAGGGGCCCGTCCGCTCCAAAACCCAAAACGCGCTGCGGCCTCCAGGGACACAGGGGACACAAGTGGCTGTGTGGCTTGCAGTGCCCGACCAGGGGGAGGCAGGGAGGGTGGGAGGGAGGCTGGCTGCTGAGGCGCAGCCGCCACCAGCCCTTCGGGGAACTGCCAGCGGAGGCTTGGGCAGTGGGGGCTGCCCTCTCAGACATCCCGTTCCCTGTGGCTGCAGCAGGGCTGCAGGGTCGGGCGCGCCCTCGGGCCTTGGGGGCTTCTTGCCTCTGGGCGGGGCTTCCACGCACAAGGTGGCACCTCATCCCGGCCCAAGGGTGGTGGCGGGCACCCAGGAGGTGCTGGGGGTCGCAGGAGAGTCGTGCCCTGGGCCTTTACAACACTTTTGGACCGGGAGCATATCGGTCCACCCTCGCGAGGCCCTGCTGGGACAGCCCGTGCCCGAGCTCCGAGCTCATAGCCCTTGGACCGCCCCAGTGGGCTTCAGGAGTGGGTGTGTGCCAGCAGCAGTCCCCCCCCACTCATCCACCCTGCGTCGGCCCCGCCCGACTAGCCCCTAGGGCAGGCAAGGGTTCCCGGAGGGCTCATTTGCAACCCACGGAGGCGCGGGGCAGTCCGTGTGTGCGGCCCGGGGACACCCGCAGGTGTGTGTGCTCCCCACGAGGCCGGCCGCTGCCACTGCCGCTAGCTAGCACCTGGGGGCAGTTGGCAGCACTGCCTAGGGAGCCTCCTAGAGCCAGGGGTCTGGCGGGCTCCGGGGGCAAATGGACTACGGAAGCCGAGAGGGGCCCGTCCGCTCCAAAACCCAAAACGCGCTGCGGCCTCCAGGGACACAGGGGACACAAGTGGCTGTGTGGCTTGCAGTGCCCGACCAGAGGGAGGCAGGGAGGGTGGGAGGGAGGCTGGCTGCTGAGGCGCAGCCGCCACCAGCCCTTCGGGGAACTGCCAGCGGAGGCTTGGGCAGTGGGGGCTGCCCTCTCAGACATCCCGTTCCCTGTGGCTGCAGCAGGGCTGCAGGGTCGGGCGCGCCCTCGGGCCTTGGGGGCTTCTTGCCTCTGGGCGGGGCTTCCACGCACAAGGTGGCACCTCATCCCGGCCCAAGGGTGGTGGCGGGCACCCAGGAGGTGCTGGGGGTCGCAGCAGGGTCGTGCCCTGGGCCTTTACAACACTTTTGGTCCGGGAGCATATCGGTCCACCCTCGCGAGGCCCTGCTGGGACAGCCCGTGCCCGAGCTCCGAGCTCATAGCCCTTGGACCGCCCCAGTGGGCTTCAGGAGTGGGTGTGTGCCAGCAGCAGTCCCCCCCCACTCACCCACCCTGCGTCGGCCCCGCCCGACAAGCCCCTAGGGCAGGCAAGGGTTCCCGGAGGGCTCATTTGCAACCCACGGAGGCGCGGGGCAGTCCGTGTGTGCGGCCCGGGGACACCCGCAGGTGTGTGTGCTCCCCCCGTGGCCGGCCGCTGCCGCTAGCTAGCACCTGGGGGCAGTTGGCAGCACCGCCTGGGCAGCCTCCTAGAGCCAGGGGTCTGGCGGGCTCCGGGGGCAAATGGACTACGGAAGCCGAGAGGGGCCCGTCCGCTCCAAAACCCAAAACGCGCTGCGGCCTCCAGGGACACAGGGGACACAAGTGGCTGTGTGGCTTGCAGTGCCCGACCAGAGGGAGGCAGGGAGGGTGGGAGGGAGGCTGGCTGCTGAGGCGCAGCCGCCACCAGCCCTTCGGGGAACTGCCAGCGGAGGCTTGGGCAGTGGGGGCTGCCCTCTCAGACATCCCGTTCCCTGTGGCTGCAGCAGGGCTGCAGGGTCGGGCGCGCCCTCGGGCCTTGGGGGCTTCTTGCCTCTGGGCGGGGCTTCCACGCACAAGGTGGCACCTCATCCCGGCCCAAGGGTGGTGGCGGGCACCCAGGAGGTGCTGGCGGTCGCAGGAGAGTCGTGCCCTGGGCCTTTACAACACTTTTGGTCCGGGAGCATATCGGTCCACCCTCGCGAGGCCCTGCTGGGACAGCCCGTGCCCGAGCTCCGAGCTCATAGCCCTTGGACCGCCCCAGTGGGCTTCAGGAGTGGGTGTGTGCCAGCAGCAGTCCCCCCCCACTCACCCACCCTGCGTCGGCCCCGCCCGACAAGCCCCTAGGGCAGGCAAGGGTTCCCGGAGGGCTCATTTGCAACCCACGGAGGCGCGGGGCAGTCCGTGTGTGCGGCCCGGGGACACCCGAAGGTGTGTGTGCTCCCCCCGTGGCCGGCCGCTGCCACTGCCGCTAGCTAGCACCTGGGGGCAGTTGGCAGCACCGCCTGGGCAGCCTCCTAGAGCCAGGGTTCTGGCGGGCTCCGGGGGCAAATGGACTATGGAAGCCGAGAGGGGCCCGTCCGCTCCAAAACCCAAAACGCGCTGCGGCCTCCAGGGACACAGGGGACACAAGTGGCTGTGTGGCTTGCAGTGCCCGACCAGAGGGAGGCAGGGAGGGTGGGAGGGAGGCTGGCTGCTGAGGCGCAGCCGCCACCAGCCCTTCGGGGAACTGCCAGCGGAGGCTTGGGCAGTGGGGGCTGCCCTCTCAGACATCCCGTTCCCTGTGGCTGCAGCAGGGCTGCAGGGTCGTGCACGCCCTAGGGCCTTGGGGGCTTCTTGCCTCTGGGCGGGGCTTCCACGCACAAGGTGGCACCTCATCCCGGCCCAAGGGTGGTATCGGGCACCCAGGAGGTGCTGGGGGTCGTAGGAGAGTCGTGCCCTGGGCCTTTACAACACTTTTGGTCCGGGAGCATATCGGTCCACCCTCGCGAGGCCCTGCTGGGACAGCCCGTGCCCGAGCTCCGAGCTCATAGCCCTTGGACCGCCCCAGTGGGCTTCAGGAGTGGGTGTGTGCCAGCAGCAGTCCCCCCCCACTCACCCACCCTGCGTCGGCCCCGCCCGACAAGCCCCTAGGGCAGGCAAGGGTTCCCGGAGGGCTCATTTGCAACCCACGGAGGCGCGGGGCAGTCCGTGTGTGCGGCCCGGGGACACCCGCAGGTGTGTGTGCTCCCCCCGTGGCCGGCCGCTGCCACTGCCGCTAGCTAGCACCTGGGGGCAGTTGGCAGCACCGCCTGGGCAGCCTCCTAGAGCCAGGGGTCTGGCGGGCTCCGGGGGCAAATGGACTACGGAAGCCGAGAGGGGCCCGTCCGCTCCAAAACCCAAAACGCGCTGCGGCCTCCAGGGACACAGGGGACACAAGTGGCTGTGTGGCTTGCAGTGCCCGACCAGAGGGAGGCAGGGAGGGTGGGAGGGAGGCTGGCTGCTGAGGCGCAGCCGCCACCAGCCCTTCGGGGAACTACCAGCGGAGGCTTGGGCAGTGGGGGCTGCCCTCTCAGACATCCCGTTCCCTGTGGCTGCAGCAGGGCTGCAGGGTCGGGCGCGCCCTCGGGCCTTGGGGGCTTCTTGCCTCTGGGCGGGGCTTCCACGCACAAGGTGGCACCTCATCCCGGCCCAAGGGTGGTGGCGGGCACCCAGGAGGTGCTGGGGGTCGCAGCAGGGTCGTGCCCTGGGCCTTCACAACACTTTTGGTCCGGGAGCATATCGGTCCACCCTCGGGAGGCCCTGCTGGGACAGCCCGTGCCCGAGCTCCGAGCTCATAGCCCTTGGACCGCCCCAGTGGGCTTCAGGAGTGGGTGTGTGCCAGCAGCAGTCCCCCCCCACTCACCCACCCTGCGTCGGCCCCGCCCGACAAGCCCCTAGGGCAGGCAAGGGTTCCCGGAGGGCTCATTTGCAACCCACGGAGGCGCGGGGCAGTCCGTGTGTGCGGCCCGGGGACACCCGCAGGTGTGTGTGCTCCCCCCGTGGCCGGCCGCTGCCACTGCCGCTAGCTAGCACCTGGGGGCAGTTGGCAGCACCGCCTGGGCAGCCTCCTAGAGCCAGGGGTCTGGCGGGCTCTGGGGGCAAATGGACTACGGAAGCCGAGAGGGGCCCGTCCGCTCCAAAACCCAAAACGCGCTGCGGCCTCCAGGGACACAGGGGACACAAGTGGCTGTGTGGCTTGCAGTGCCCGACCAGGGGGAGGCAGGGAGGGTGGGAGGGAGGCTGGCTGCTGAGGCGCAGCCGCCACCAGCCCTTCGGGGAACTGCCAGCGGAGGCTTGGGCAGTGGGGGCTGCCCTCTCAGACATCCCGTTCCCTGTGGCTGCAGCAGGGCTGCAGGGTCGTGCACGCCCTAGGGCCTTGGGGGCTTCTTGCCTCTGGGCGGGGCTTCCACGCACAAGGTGGCACCTCATCCCGGCCCAAGGGTGGTATCGGGCACCCAGGAGGTGCTGGGGGTCGTAGGAGAGTCGTGCCCTGGGCCTTTACAACACTTTTGGTCCGGGAGCATATCGGTCCACCCTCGCGAGGCCCTGCTGGGACAGCCCGTGCCCGAGCTCCGAGCTCATAGCCCTTGGACCGCCCCAGTGGGCTTCAGGAGTGGGTGTGTGCCAGCAGCAGTCCCCCCCCACTCACCCACCCTGCGTCGGCCCCGCCCGACAAGCCCCTAGGGCAGGCAAGGGTTCCCGGAGGGCTCATTTGCAACCCACGGAGGCGCGGGGCAGTCCGTGTGTGCGGCCCGGGGACACCCGCAGGTGTGTGTGCTCCCCCCGTGGCCGGCCGCTGCCACTGCCGCTAGCTAGCACCTGGGGGCAGTTGGCAGCACCGCCTGGGCAGCCTCCTAGAGCCAGGGGTCTGGCGGGCTCCGGGGGCAAATGGACTACGGAAGCCGAGAGGGGCCCGTCCGCTCCAAAACCCAAAACGCGCTGCGGCCTCCAGGGACACAGGGGACACAAGTGGCTGTGTGGCTTGCAGTGCCCGACCAGAGGGAGGCAGGGAGGGTGGGAGGGAGGCTGGCTGCTGAGGCGCAGCCGCCACCAGCCCTTCGGGGAACTACCAGCGGAGGCTTGGGCAGTGGGGGCTGCCCTCTCAGACATCCCGTTCCCTGTGGCTGCAGCAGGGCTGCAGGGTCGGGCGCGCCCTCGGGCCTTGGGGGCTTCTTGCCTCTGGGCGGGGCTTCCACGCACAAGGTGGCACCTCATCCCGGCCCAAGGGTGGTGGCGGGCACCCAGGAGGTGCTGGGGGTCGCAGCAGGGTCGTGCCCTGGGCCTTCACAACACTTTTGGTCCGGGAGCATATCGGTCCACCCTCGGGAGGCCCTGCTGGGACAGCCCGTGCCCGAGCTCCGAGCTCATAGCCCTTGGACCGCCCCAGTGGGCTTCAGGAGTGGGTGTGTGCCAGCAGCAGTCCCCCCCCACTCACCCACCCTGCGTCGGCCCCGCCCGACAAGCCCCTAGGGCAGGCAAGGGTTCCCGGAGGGCTCATTTGCAACCCACGGAGGCGCGGGGCAGTCCGTGTGTGCGGCCCGGGGACACCCGCAGGTGTGTGTGCTCCCCCCGTGGCCGGCCGCTGCCACTGCCGCTAGCTAGCACCTGGGGGCAGTTGGCAGCACCGCCTGGGCAGCCTCCTAGAGCCAGGGGTCTGGCGGGCTCTGGGGGCAAATGGACTACGGAAGCCGAGAGGGGCCCGTCCGCTCCAAAACCCAAAACGCGCTGCGGCCTCCAGGGACACAGGGGACACAAGTGGCTGTGTGGCTTGCAGTGCCCGACCAGGGGGAGGCAGGGAGGGTGGGAGGGAGGCTGGCTGCTGAGGCGCAGCCGCCACCAGCCCTTCGGGGAACTGCCAGCGGAGGCTTGGGCAGTGGGGGCTGCCCTCTCAGACATCCCGTTCCCTGTGGCTGCAGCAGGGCTGCAGGGTCGGGCGCGCCCTCGGGCCTTGGGGGCTTCTTGCCTCTGGGCGGGGCTTCCACGCACAAGGTGGCACCTCATCCCGGCCCAAGGGTGGTGGCGGGCACCCAGGAGGTGCTGGGGGTCGCAGGAGAGTCGTGCCCTGGGCCTTTACAACACTTTTGGTCCGGGAGCATATCGGTCCACCCTCGCGAGGCCCTGCTGGGACAGCCCGTGCCCGAGCTCCGAGCTCATAGCCCTTGGACCGCCCCAGTGGGCTTCAGGAGTGGGTGTGTGCCAGCAGCAGTCCCCCCCCACTCACCCACCCTGCGTCGGCCCCGCCCGACAAGCCCCTAGGGCAGGCAAGGGTTCCCGGAGGGCTCATTTGCAACCCACGGAGGCGCGGGGCAGTCCGTGTGTGCGGCCCGGGGACACCCGCAGGTGTGTGTGCTCCCCCCGTGGCCGGCCGCTGCCACTGCCGCTAGCTAGCACCTGGGGGCAGTTGGCAGCACCGCCTGGGCAGCCTCCTAGAGCCAGGGGTCTGGCGGGCTCCGGGGGCAAATGGACTACGGAAGCCGAGAGGGGCCCGTCCGCTCCAAAACCCAAAACGCGCTGCGGCCTCCAGGGACACAGGGGACACAAGTGGCTGTGTGGCTTGCAGTGCCCGACCAGAGGGAGGCAGGGAGGGTGGGAGGGAGGCTGGCTGCTGAGGCGCAGCCGCCACCAGCCCTTCGGGGAACTGCCAGCGGAGGCTTGGGCAGTGGGGGCTGCCCTCTCAGACATCCCGTTCCCTGTGGCTGCAGCAGGGCTGCAGGGTCGGGCGCGCCCTCGGGCCTTGGGGGCTTCTTGCCTCTGGGCGGGGCTTCCACGCACAAGGTGGCACCTCATCCCGGCCCAAGGGTGGTGGCGGGCACCCAGGAGGTGCTGGGGGTCGCAGCAGGGTCGTGCCCTGGGCCTTCACAACACTTTTGGTCCGGGAGCATATCGGTCCCCCCTCCGGAGGCCCTGCTGGGACAGCCCGTGCCCGAGCTCCGAGCTCATAGCCCTTGGACCGCCCCAGTGGGCTTCAGGAGTGGGTGTGTGCCAGCAGCAGTCCCCCCCCACTCACCCACCCTGCGTCGGCCCCGCCCGACAAGCCCCTAGGGCAGGCAAGGGTTCCCGGAGGGCTCATTTGCAACCCACGGAGGCGCGGGGCAGTCCGTGTGTGCGGCCCGGGGACACCCGCAGGTGTGTGTGCTCCCCCCGTGGCCGGCCGCTGCCACTGCCGCTAGCTAGCACCTGGGGGCAGTTGGCAGCACCGCCTGGGCAGCCTCCTAGAGCCAGGGGTCTGGCGGGCTCCGGGGGCAAATGGACTACGGAAGCCGAGAGGGGCCCGTCCGCTCCAAAACCCAAAACGCGCTGCGGCCTCCAGGGACACAGGGGACACAAGTGGCTGTGTGGCTTGCAGTGCCCGACCAGAGGGAGGCAGGGAGGGTGGGAGGGAGGCTGGCTGCTGAGGCGCAGCCGCCACCAGCCCTTCGGGGAACTACCAGCGGAGGCTTGGGCAGTGGGGGCTGCCCTCTCAGACATCCCGTTCCCTGTGGCTGCAGCAGGGCTGCAGGGTCGGGCGCGCCCTCGGGCCTTGGGGGCTTCTTGCCTCTGGGCGGGGCTTCCACGCACAAGGTGGCACCTCATCCCGGCCCAAGGGTGGTGGCGGGCACCCAGGAGGTGCTGGGGGTCGCAGGAGAGTCGTGCCCTGGGCCTTTACAACACTTTTGGTCCGGGAGCATAGCGGTCCACCCTCGGGAGGCCCTGCTGGGACAGCCCGTGCCCGAGCTCCGAGCTCATAGCCCTTAGACCGCCGCAGTGGGCTTCAGGAGTGGGTGTGTGCCAGCAGCAGTCCCCCCCCACTCACCCACCCTGCGTCGGCCCCGCCCGACAAGCCCCTAGGGCAGGCAAGGGTTCCCGGAGGGCTCATTTGGAACCCGCGGAGGCGCGGGGCAGTCCGTGTGTGCGGCCCGGGGACACCCGCAGGTGTGTGTGCTCCCCCCGTGGCCGGCCGCTGCCACTGCCACTAGCTAGCACCTGTGGGCAGTTGGCAGCACTGCCTGGGCAGCCTCCTAGAGCCAGGGGTCTGGCGGGCTCCGGGGGCAAATGGACTACGGAAGCCGAGAGGGGCCCGTCCGCTCCAAAACCCAAAACGCGCTGCGGCCTCCAGGGACACAGGGGACACAAGTGGCTGTGTGGCTTGCAGTGCCCGACCAGAGGGAGGCAGGGAGGGTGGGAGGGAGGCTGGCTGCTGAGGCGCAGCCGCCACCAGCCCTTCGGGGAACTGCCAGCGGAGGCTTGGGCAGTGGGGGCTGCCCTCTCAGACATCCCGTTCCCTGTGGCTGCAGCAGGGCTGCAGGGTCGGGCGCGCCCTCGGGCCTTGGGGGCTTCTTGCCTCTGGGCGGGGCTTCCACGCACAAGGTGGCACCTCATCCCGGCCCAAGGGTGGTGGCGGGCACCCAGGAGGTGCTGGGGGTCGCAGCAGGGTCGTGCCCTGGGCCTTCACAACACTTTTGGTCCGGGAGCATATCGGTCCACCCTCGGGAGGCCCTGCTGGGACAGCCCGTGCCCGAGCTCCGAGCTCATAGCCCTTGGACCGCCCCAGTGGGCTTCAGGAGTGGGTGTGTGCCAGCAGCAGTCCCCCCCCACTCACCCACCCTGCGTCGGCCCCGCCCGACAAGCCCCTAGGGCAGGCAAGGGTTCCCGGAGGGCTCATTTGCAACCCACGGAGGCGCGGGGCAGTCCGTGTGTGCGGCCCGGGGACACCCGCAGGTGTGTGTGCTCCCCCGTGGCCGGCCGCTGCCACTGCCGCTAGCTAGCACCTGGGGGCAGTTGGCAGCACCGCCTGGGCAGCCTCCTAGAGCCAGGGGTCTGGCGGGCTCTGGGGGCAAATGGACTACGGAAGCCGAGAGGGGCCCGTCCGCTCCAAAACCCAAAACGCGCTGCGGCCTCCAGGGACACAGGGGACACAAGTGGCTGTGTGGCTTGCAGTGCCCCACCAGGGGGAGGCAGGGAGGGTGGGAGGGAGGCTGGCTGCTGAGGCGCAGCCGCCACCAGCCCTTCGGGGAACTGCCAGCGGAGGCTTGGGCAGTGGGGGCTGCCCTCTCAGACATCCCGTTCCCTGTGGCTGCAGCAGGGCTGCAGGGTCGGGCGCGCCCTCGGGCCTTGGGGGCTTCTTGCCTCTGGGCGGGGCTTCCACGCACAAGGTGGCACCTCATCCTGGCCCAAGGGTGGTGGCGGGCACCCAGGAGGTGCTGGGGGTCGCAGCAGGGTCGTGCCCTGGGCCTTCACAACACTTTTGGTCCGGGAGCATATCGGTCCACCCTCGGGAGGCCCTGCTGGGACAGCCCGTGCCCGAGCTCCGAGCTCATAGCCCTTGGACCGCCCCAGTGGGCTTCAGGAGTGGGTGTGTGCCAGCAGCAGTCCCCCCCCACTCACCCACCCTGCGTCGGCCCCGCCCGACAAGCCCCTAGGGCAGGCAAGGGTTCCCGGAGGGCTCATTTGCAACCCACGGAGGCGCGGGGCAGTCCGTGTGTGCGGCCCGGGGACACCCGCAGGTGTGTGTGCTCCCCCCGTGGCCGGCCGCTGCCACTGCCGCTAGCTAGCACCTGGGGGCAGTTGGCAGCACCGCCTGGGCAGCCTCCTAGAGCCAGGGGTCTGGCGGGCTCTGGGGGCAAATGGACTACGGAAGCCGAGAGGGGCCCGTCCGCTCCAAAACCCAAAACGCGCTGCGGCCTCCAGGGACACAGGGGACACAAGTGGCTGTGTGGCTTGCAGTGCCCGACCAGGGGGAGGCAGGGAGGGGTGGGAGGGAGGCTGGCTGCTGAGGCGCAGCCGCCACCAGCCCTTCGGGGAACTGCCAGCGGAGGCTTGGGCAGTGGGGGCTGCCCTCTCAGACATCCCGTTCCCTGTGGCTGCAGCAGGGCTGCAGGGTCGGGCGCGCCCTCGGGCCGTGGGGGCTTCTTGCCTCTGGGCGGGGCTTCCACGCACAAGGTGGCACCTCATCCCGGCCCAAGGGTGGTGGCGGGCACCCAGGAGGTGCTGGGGGTCGCAGGAGAGTCGTGCCCTGGGCCTTTACAACACTTTTGGTCCGGGAGCATATCGGTCCACCCTCGCGAGGCCCTGCTGGGACAGCCCGTGCCCGAGCTCCGAGCTCATAGCCCTTGGACCGCCCCAGTGGGCTTCAGGAGTGGGTGTGTGCCAGCAGCAGTCCCCCCCCACTCACCCACCCTGCGTCGGCCCCGCCCGACAAGCCCCTAGGGCAGGCAAGGGTTCCCGGAGGGCTCATTTGCAACCCACGGAGGCGCGGGGCAGTCCGTGTGTGCGGCCCGGGGACACCCGCAGGTGTGTGTGCTCCCCCCGTGGCCGGCCGCTGCCACTGCCGCTAGCTAGCACCTGGGGGCAGTTGGCAGCACCGCCTGGGCAGCCTCCTAGAGCCAGGGTTCTGGCGGGCTCCGGGGGCAAATGGACTATGGAAGCCGATAGGGGCCCGTCCGCTCCAAAACCCAAAACGCGCTGCGGCCTCCAGGGACACAGGGGACACAAGTGGCTGTGTGGCTTGCAGTGCCCGACCAGGGGGAGGCAGGGAGGGTGGGAGGGAGGCTGGCTGCTGAGGCGCAGCCGCCACCAGCCCTTCGGGGAACTGCCAGCGGAGGCTTGGGCAGTGGGGGCTGCCCTCTCAGACATCCCGTTCCCTGTGGCTGCAGCAGGGCTGCAGGGTCGTGCACGCCCTCGGGCCTTGGGGGCTTCTTGCCTCTGGGCGGGGCTTCCACGCACAAGGTGGCACCTCATCCCGGCCCAAGGGTGGTGGCGGGCACCCAGGAAGTTCTGGGGGTCGCAGCAGGGTCGGTCCCTGGGCGTCGGCCGCGCCTGACAAGCCCCTAGGGCAGGCAAGGGTTCCCGGAGGGCTCATTTGCAACCCATGGAGGCGCGGGGCAGTCCGTGTGTGCGGCCCGGGGACACCCGCAGGTGTGTGTGCTCCCCCCGTGGCCGGCCGCTGCCACTGCCGCTAGCTAGCACCTGGGGGCAGTTGGCAGCACTGCCTGGGCAGCCTCCTAGAGCCAGGGGTCTGGCGGGCTCCGGGGGCAAATGGACTACGGAAGCCGAGAGGGGCCCGTCCGCTCCAAAACCCAAAACGCGCTGCGGCCTCCAGGGACACAGGGGACACAAGTGGCTGTGTGGCTTGCAGTGCCCGACCAGAGGGAGGCAGGGAGGGTGGGAGGGAGGCTGGCTGCTGAGGCGCAGCCGCCACCAGCCCTTCGGGGAACTGCCAGCGGAGGCTTGGGCAGTGGGGGCTGCCCTCTCAGACATCCCGTTCCCTGTGGCTGCAGCAGGGCTGCAGGGTCGGGCGCGCCCTCGGGCCGTGGGGGCTTCTTGCCTCTGGGCGGGGCTTCCACGCACAAGGTGGCACCTCATCCCGGCCCAAGGGTGGTGGCGGGCACCCAGGAGGTGCTGGGGGTCGCAGGAGAGTCGTGCCCTGGGCCTTTACAACACTTTTGGTCCGGGAGCATATCGGTCCACCCTCGCGAGGCCCTGCTGGGACATCCCGTGCCCGAGCTCCGAGCTCATAGCCCTTGGACCGCCCCAGTGGGCTTCAGGAGTGGGTGTGTGCCAGCAGCAGTCCCCCCCCACTCACCCACCCTGCGTCGGCCCCGCCCGACAAGCCCCTAGGGCAGGCAAGGGTTCCCGGAGGGCTCATTTGCAACCCACGGAGGCGCGGGGCAGTCCGTGTGTGCGGCCCGGGGACACCCGCAGGTGTGTGTGCTCCCCCCGTGGCCGGCCGCTGCCACTGCCGCTAGCTAGCACCTGGGGGCAGTTGGCAGCACCGCCTGGGCAGCCTCCTAGAGCCAGGGGTCTGGCGGGCTCTGGGGGCAAATGGACTACGGAAGCCGAGAGGGGCCCGTCCGCTCCAAAACCCAAAACGCGCTGCGGCCTCCAGGGACACAGGGGACACAAGTGGCTGTGTGGCTTGCAGTGCCCGACCAGGGGGAGGCAGGGAGGGTGGGAGGGAGGCTGGCTGCTGAGGCGCAGCCGCCACCAGCCCTTCGGGGAACTGCCAGCGGAGGCTTGGGCAGTGGGGGCTGCCCTCTCAGACATCCCGTTCCCTGTGGCTGCAGCAGGGCTGCAGGGTCGGGCGCGCCCTCGGGCCGTGGGGGCTTCTTGCCTCTGGGCGGGGCTTCCACGCACAAGGTGGCACCTCATCCCGGCCCAAGGGTGGTGGCGGGCACCCAGGAGGTGCTGGGGGTCGCAGGAGAGTCGTGCCCTGGGCCTTTACAACACTTTTGGTCCGGGAGCATATCAGTCCACCCTCGCGAGGCCCTGCTGGGACATCCCGTGCCCGAGCTCCGAGCTCATAGCCCTTGGACCGCCCCAGTGGGCTTCAGGAGTGGGTGTGTGCCAGCAGCAGTCCCCCCCCACTCACCCACCCTGCGTCGGCCCCGCCCGACAAGCCCCTAGGGCAGGCAAGGGTTCCCGGAGGGCTCATTTGCAACCCACGGAGGCGCGGGGCAGTCCGTGTGTGCGGCCCGGGGACACCCGCAGGTGTGTGTGCTCCCCCCGTGGCCGGCCGCTGCCACTGCCGCTAGCTAGCACCTGGGGGCAGTTGGCAGCACCGCCTGGGCAGCCTCCTAGAGCCAGGGTTCTGGCGGGCTCCGGGGGCAAATGGACGATGGAAGCCGAGAGGGGCCCGTCCGCTCCAAAACCCAAAACGCGCTGCGGCCTCCAGGGACACAGGGGACACAAGTGGCTGTGTGGCTTGCAGTGCCCGACCAGGGGGAGGCAGGGAGGGTGGGAGGGAGGCTGGCTGCTGAGGCGCAGCCGCCACCAGCCCTTCGGGGAACTGCCAGCGGAGGCTTGGGCAGTGGGGGCTGCCCTCTCAGACATCCCGTTCCCTGTGGCTGCAGCAGGGCTGCAGGGTCGTGCACGCCCTCGGGCCTTGGGGGCTTCTTGCCTCTGGGCGGGGCTTCCACGCACAAGGTGGCACCTCATCCCGGCCCAAGGGTGGTGGCGGGCACCCAGGAAGTTCTGGGGGTCGCAGCAGGGTCGGTCCCTGGGCGTCGGCCACGCCTGACAAGCCCCTAGGGCAGGCAAGGGTTCCCGGAGGGCTCATTTGCAACCCACGGAGGCGCGGGGCAGTCCGTGTGTGCGGCCCGGGGACACCCGCAGGTGTGTGTGCTCCCCCCGTGGCCGGCCGCTGCCACTGCCGCTAGCTAGCACCTGGGGGCAGTTGGCAGCACCGCCTGGGCAGCCTCCTAGAGCCAGGGGTCTGGCGGGCTCCGGGGGCAAATGGACTACGGAAGCCGAGAGGGGCCCGTCCGCTCCAAAACCCAAAACGCGCTGCGGCCTCCAGGGACACAGGGGACACAAGTGGCTGTGTGGCTTGCAGTGCCCGACCAGAGGGAGGCAGGGAGGGTGGGAGGGAGGCTGGCTGCTGAGGCGCAGCCGCCACCAGCCCTTCGGGGAACTACCAGCGGAGGCTTGGGCAGTGGGGGCTGCCCTCTCAGACATCCCGTTCCCTGTGGCTGCAGCAGGGCTGCAGGGTCGGGCGCGCCCTCGGGCCTTGGGGGCTTCTTGCCTCTGGGCGGGGCTTCCACGCACAAGGTGGCACCTCATCCCGGCCCAAGGGTGGTGGCGGGCACCCAGGAGGTGCTGGGGGTCGCAGGAGAGTCGTGCCCTGGGCCTTTACAACACTTTTGGTCCGGGAGCATAGCGGTCCACCCTCGGGAGGCCCTGCTGGGACAGCCCGTGCCCGAGCTCCGAGCTCATAGCCCTTAGACCGCCGCAGTGGGCTTCAGGAGTGGGTGTGTGCCAGCAGCAGTCCCCCCCCACTCACCCACCCTGCGTCGGCCCCGCCCGACAAGCCCCTAGGGCAGGCAAGGGTTCCCGGAGGGCTCATTTGCAACCCACGGAGGCGCGGGGCAGTCCGTGTGTGCGGCCCGGGGACACCCGCAGGTGTGTGTGCTCCCCCCGTGGCCGGCCGCTGCCACTGCCGCTAGCTAGCACCTGGGGGCAGTTGGCAGCACTGCCTGGGCAGCCTCCTAGAGCCAGGGGTCTGGCGGGCTCCGGGGGCAAATGGACTACGGAAGCCGAGAGGGGCCCGTCCGCTCCAAAACCCAAAACGCGCTGCGGCCTCCAGGGACACAGGGGACACAAGTGGCTGTGTGGCTTGCAGTGCCCGACCAGAGGGAGGCAGGGAGGGTGGGAGGGAGGCTGGCTGCTGAGGCGCAGCCGCCACCAGCCCTTCGGGGAACTGCCAGCGGAGGCTTGGGCAGTGGGGGCTGCCCTCTCAGACATCCCGTTCCCTGTGGCTGCAGCAGGGCTGCAGGGTCGGGCGCGCCCTCGGGCCTTGGGGGCTTCTTGCCTCTGGGCGGGGCTTCCACGCACAAGGTGGCACCTCATCCCGGCCCAAGGGTGGTGGCGGGCACCCAGGAGGTGCTGGGGGTCGCAGGAGAGTCGTGCCCTGGGCCTTTACAACACTTTTGGTCCGGGAGCATATCGGTCCACCCTCGCGAGGCCCTGCTGGGACAGCCCGTGCCCGAGCTCCGAGCTCATAGCCCTTGGACCGCCCCAGTGGGCTTCAGGAGTGGGTGTGTGCCAGCAGCAGTCCCCCCCCACTCACCCACCCTGCGTCGGCCCCGCCCGACAAGCCCCTAGGGCAGGCAAGGGTTCCCGGAGGGCTCATTTGCAACCCACGGAGGCGCGGGGCAGTCCGTGTGTGCGGCCCGGGGACACCCGCAGGTGTGTGTGCTCCCCCCGTGGCCGGCTGCTGCCACTGCCGCTAGCTAGCACCTGGGGGCAGTTGGCAGCACCGCCTGGGCAGCCTCCTAGAGCCAGGGGTCTGGCGGGCTCCGGGGGCAAATGGACTACGGAAGCCGAGAGGGGCCCGTCCGCTCCAAAACCCAAAACGCGCTGCGGCCTCCAGGGACACAGGGGACACAAGTGGCTGTGTGGCTTGCAGTGCCCGACCAGAGGGAGGCAGGGAGGGTGGGAGGGAGGCTGGCTGCTGAGGCGCAGCCGCCACCAGCCCTTCGGGGAACTGCCAGCGGAGGCTTGGGCAGTGGGGGCTGCCCTCTCAGACATCCCGTTCCCTGTGGCTGCAGCAGGGCTGCAGGGTCGGGCGCGCCCTCGGGCCTTGGGGGCTTCTTGCCTCTGGGCGGGGCTTCCACGCACAAGGTGGCACCTCATCCCGGCCCAAGGGTGGTGGCGGGCACCCAGGAGGTGCTGGGGGTCGCAGGAGAGTCGTGCCCTGGGCCTTTACAACACTTTTGGTCCGGGAGCATATCGGTCCACCCTCGCGAGGCCCTGCTGGGACAGCCCGTGCCCGAGCTCCGATCTCATAGCCCTTGGACCGCCCCAGTGGGCTTCAGGAGTGGGTGTGTGCCAGCAGCAGTCCCCCCCCACTCACCCACCCTGCGTCGGCCCCGCCCAACAAGCCCCTAGGGTAGGCAAGTGTTCCCGGAGGGCTCATTTGCAACCCACGGAGGCGCGGGGCAGTCCGTGTGTGCGGCCCGGGGACACCCGCAGGTGTGTGTGCTCCCCCCGTGGCCGGCCGCTGCCACTGCCGCTAGCTAGCACCTGGGGGCAGTTGGCAGCACCGCCTGGGCAGCCTCCTAGAGCCAGGGTTCTGGCGGGCTCCGGGGGCAAATGGACTATGGAAGCCGAGAGGGGCCCGTCCGCTCCAAAACCCAAAACGCGCTGCGGCCTCCAGGGACACAGGGGACACAAGTGGCTGTGTGGCTTGCAGTGCCCGACCAGAGGGAGGCAGGGAGGGTGGGAGGGAGGCTGGCTGCTGAGGCGCAGCCGCCACCAGCCCTTCGGGGAACTGCCAGCGGAGGCTTGGGCAGTGGGGGCTGCCCTCTCAGACATCCCGTTCCCTGTGGCTGCAGCAGGGCTGCAGGGTCGTGCACGCCCTCGGGCCTTGGGGGCTTCTTGCCTCTGGGCGGGGCTTCCACGCACAAGGTGGCACCTCATCCCGGCCCAAGGGTGGTATCGGGCACCCAGGAGGTGCTGGGGGTCGCAGGAGAGTCGTGCCCTGGGCCTTTACAACACTTTTGGTCCGGGAGCATATCGGTACACCCTCGCGAGGCCCTGCTGGGACAGCCCGTGCCCGAGCTCCGAGCTCATAGCCCTTGGACCGCCCCAGTGGGCTTCAGGAGTGGGTGTGTGCCAGCAGCAGTCCCCCCCCACTCACCCACCCTGCGTCGGCCCCGCCCGACAAGCCCCTAGGGCAGGCAAGGGTTCCCGGAGGGCTCATTTGCAACCCACGGAGGCGCGGGGCAGTCCGTGTGTGCGGCCCGGGGACACCCGCAGGTGTGTGTACTCCCCCCGTGGCCGGCCGCTGCCACTGCCGCTAGCTAGCACCTGGGGGCAGTTGGCAGCACCGCCTGGGCAGCCTCCTAGAGCCAGGGGTCTGGCGGGCTCCGGGGGCAAATGGACTACGGAAGCTGAGAGGGGCCCGTCCGCTCCAAAACCCAAAACGCGCTGCAGCCTCCAGGGACACAGGGGACACAAGTGGCTGTGTGGCTTGCAGTGCCCGACCAGAGGGAGGCAGGGAGGGTGGGAGGGAGGCTGGCTGCTGAGGCGCAGCCGCCACCAGCCCTTCGGGGAACTACCAGCGGAGGCTTGGGCAGTGGGGGCTGCCCTCTCAGACATCCCGTTCCCTGTGGCTGCAGCAGGGATGCAGGGTCGGGCGCGCCCTCGGGCCTTGGGGGCTTCTTGCCTCTGGGCGGGGCTTCCACGCACAAGGTGGCACCTCATCCCGGCCCAAGGGTGGTGGCGGGCACCCAGGAGGTGCTGGGGGTCGCAGGAGAGTCGTGCCCTGGGCCTTTACAACACTTTTGGTCCGGGAGCATAGCGGTCCACCCTCGGGAGGCCCTGCTGGGACAGCCCGTGCCCGAGCTCCGAGCTCATAGCCCTTAGACCACCGCAGTGGGCTTCAGGAGTGGGTGTGTGCCAGCAGCAGTCCCCCCCCACTCACCCACCCTGCGTCGGCCCCGCCCGACAAGCCCCTAGGGCAGGCAAGGGTTCCCGGAGGGCTCATTTGCAACCCACGGAGGCGCGGGGCAGTCCGTGTGTGCGGCCCGGGGACACCCGCAGGTGTGTGTGCTCCCCCCGTGGCCGGCCGCTGCCACTGCCGCTAGCTAGCACCTGGGGGCAGTTGGCAGCACCGCCTGGGCAGCCTCCTAGAGCCAGGGGTCTGGCGGGCTCTGGGGGCAAATGGACTACGGAAGCCGAGAGGGGCCCGTCCGCTCCAAAACCCAAAACGCGCTGCGGCCTCCAGGGACACAGGGGACACAAGTGGCTGTGTGGCTTGCAGTGCCCGACCAGGGGGAGGCAGGGAGGGTGGGAGGGAGGCTGGCTGCTGAGGCGCAGCCGCCACCAGCCCTTCGGGGAACTGCCAGCGGAGTCTTGGGCAGTGGGGGCTGCCCTCTCAGACATCCCGTTCCCTGTGGCTGCAGCAGGGCTGCAGGGTCGGGCGCGCCCTCGGGCCTTGGGGGCTTCTTGCCTCTGGGCGGGGCTTCCACGCACAAGGTGGCACGTCATCCCGGCCCAAGGGTGGTGGCGGGCACCCAGGAGGTGCTGGGGGTCGCAGGAGAGTCGTGCCCTGGGCCTTTACAACACTTTTGGTCCGGGAGCATATCGGTCCACCCTCGCGAGGCCCTGCTGGGACAGCCCGTGCCCGAGCTCCGAGCTCATAGCCCTTGGACCGCCCCAGTGGGCTTCAGGAGTGGGTGTGTGCCAGCAGCAGTCCCCCCCCACTCACCCACCCTGCGTCGGCCCCGCCCGACAAGCCCCTAGGGCAGGCAAGGGTTCCCGGAGGGCTCATTTGCAACCCACGGAGGCGCGGGGCAGTCCGTGTGTGCGGCCCGGGGACACCCGCAGGTGTGTGTGCTCCCCCCGTGGCCGGCCGCTGCCACTGCCGCTAGCTAGCACCTGGGGGCAGTTGGCAGCACCGCCTGGGCAGCCTCCTAGAGCCAGGGGTCTGGCGGGCTCCGGGGGCAAATGGACTACGGAAGCCGAGAGGGGCCCGTCCGCTCCAAAACCCAAAACGCGCTGCGGCCTCCAGGGACACAGGGGACACAAGTGGCTGTGTGGCTTGCAGTGCCCGACCAGAGGGAGGCAGGGAGGGTGGGAGGGAGGCTGGCTGCTGAGGCGCAGCCGCCACCAGCCCTTCGGGGAACTACCAGCGGAGGCTTGGGCAGTGGTGGCTGCCCTCTCAGACATCCCGTTCCCTGTGGCTGCAGCAGGGCTGCAGGGTCGGGCGCGCCCTCGGGCCTTGGGGGCTTCTTGCCTCTGGGCGGGGCTTCCACGCACAAGGTGGCACCTCATCCCGGCCCAAGGGTGGTGGCGGGCACCCAGGAGGTGCTGGGGGTCGCAGGAGAGTCGTGCCCTGGGCCTTTACAACACTTTTGGTCCGGGAGCATAGCGGTCCACCCTCGGGAGGCCCTGCTGGGACAGCCCGTGCCCGAGCTCCGAGCTCATAGCCCTTAGACCGCCGCAGTGGGCTTCAGGAGTGGGTGTGTGCCAGCAGCAGTCCCCCCCCACTCACCCACCCTGCGTCGGCCCCGCCCGACAAGCCCCTAGGGCAGGCAAGGGTTCCCGGAGGGCTCATTTGGAACCCACGGAGGCGCGGGGCAGTCCGTGTGTGCGGCCCGGGGACACCCGCAGGTGTGTGTGCTCCCCCCGTGGCCGGCCGCTGCCACTGCCGCTAGCTAGCACCTGGGGGCAGTTGGCAGCACTGCCTGGGCAGCCTCCTAGAGCCAGGGGTCTGGCGGGCTCCGGGGGCAAATGGACTACGGAAGCCGAGAGGGGCCCGTCCGCTCCAAAACCCAAAACGCGCTGCGGCCTCCAGGGACACAGGGGACACAAGTGGCTGTGTGGCTTGCAGTGCCCGACCAGAGGGAGGCAGGGAGGGTGGGAGGGAGGCTGGCTGCTGAGGCGCAGCCGCCACCAGCCCTTCGGGGAACTGCCAGCGGAGGCTTGGGCAGTGGGGGCTGCCCTCTCAGACATCCCGTTCCCTGTGGCTGCAGCAGGGCTGCAGGGTCGGGCGCGCCCTCGGGCCTTGGGGGCTTCTTGCCTCTGGGCGGGGCTTCCACGCACAAGGTGGCACCTCATCCCGGCCCAAGGGTGGTGGCGGGCACCCAGGAGGTGCTGGGGGTCGCAGCAGGGTCGTGCCCTGGGCCTTCACAACACTTTTGGTCCGGGAGCATATCGGTCCACCCTCGGGAGGCCCTGCTGGGAGAGCCCGTGCCCGAGCTCCGAGCTCATAGCCCTTGGACCGCCCCAGTGGGCTTCAGGAGTGGGTGTGTGCCAGCAGCAGTCCCCCCCCACTCACCCACCCTGCGTCGGCCCCGCCCGACAAGCCCCTAGGGCAGGCAAGGGTTCCCGGAGGGCTCATTTGCAACCCACGGAGGCGCGGGGCAGTCCGTGTGTGCGGCCCGGGGACACCCGCAGGTGTGTGTGCTCCCCCCGTGGCCGGCCGCTGCCACTGCCGCTAGCTAGCACCTGGGGGCAGTTGGCAGCACCGCCTGGGCAGCCTCCTAGAGCCAGGGGTCTGGCGGGCTCTGGGGGCAAATGGACTACGGAAGCCGAGAGGGGCCCGTCCGCTCCAAAACCCAAAACGCGCTGCGGCCTCCAGGGACACAGGGGACACAAGTGGCTGTGTGGCTTGCAGTGCCCGACCAGGGGGAGGCAGGGAGGGTGGGAGGGAGGCTGGCTGCTGAGGCGCAGCCGCCACCAGCCCTTCGGGGAACTGCCAGCGGAGGCTTGGGCAGTGGGGGCTGCCCTCTCAGACATCCCGTTCCCTGTGGCTGCAGCAGGGCTGCAGGGTCGTGCACGCCCTCGGGCCGTGGGGGCTTCTTGCCTCTGGGCGGGGCTTCCACGCACAAGGTGGCACCTCATCCCGGCCCAAGGGTGGTGGCGGGCACCCAGGAGGTGCTGGGGGTCGCAGGGGAGTCGTGCCCTGGGCCTTTACAACACTTTTGGTCCGGGAGCATAGCGGTCCACCCTCGGGAGGCCCTGCTGGGACAGCCCGTGCCCGAGCTCCGAGCTCATAGCCCTTAGACCGCCGCAGTGGGCTTCAGGAGTGGGTGTGTGCCAGCAGCAGTCCCCCCCCACTCACCCACCCTGCGTCGGCCCCGACCGACAAGCCCCTAGGGCAGGCAAGGGTTCCCGGAGGGCTCATTTGGAACCCACGGAGGCGCGGGGCAGTCCGTGTGTGCGGCCCGGGGACACCCGCAGGTGTGTGTGCTCCCCCCGTGGCCGGCCGCTGCCACTGCCGCTAGCTAGCACCTGGGTGCAGTTGGCAGCACTGCCTGGGCAGCCTCCTAGAGCCAGGGGTCTGGCGGGCTCCGGGGGCAAATGGACTACGGAAGCCGAGAGGGGCCCGTCCGCTCCAAAACCCAAAACGCGCTGCGGCCTCCAGGGACACAGGGGACACAAGTGGCTGTGTGGCTTGCAGTGCCCGACCAGAGGGAGGCAGGGAGGGTGGGAGGGAGGCTGGCTGCTGAGGCGCAGCCGCCACCAGCCCTTCGGGGAACTGCCAGCGGAGGCTTGGGCAGTGGGGGCTGCCCTCTCAGACATCCCGTTCCCTGTGGCTGCAGCAGGGCTGCAGGGTCGGGCGCGCCCTCGGGCCGTGGGGGCTTCTTGCCTCTGGGCGGGGCTTCCACGCACAAGGTGGCACCTCATCCCGGCCCAAGGGTGGTGGCGGGCACCCAGGAGGTGCTGGGGGTCGCAGGAGAGTCGTGCCCTGGGCCTTTACAACACTTTTGGTCCGGGAGCATATCGGTCCACCCTCGCGAGGCCCTGCTGGGACATCCCGTGCCCGAGCTCCGAGCTCATAGCCCTTGGACCGCCCCAGTGGGCTTCAGGAGTGGGTGTGTGCCAGCAGCAGTCCCCCCCCACTCACCCACCCTGCGTCGGCCCCGCCCGACAAGCCCCTAGGGCAGGCAAGGGTTCCCGGAGGGCTCATTTGCAACCCACGGAGGCGCGGGGCAGTCCGTGTGTGCGGCCCGGGGACACCCGCAGGTGTGTGTGCTCCCCCCGTGGCCGGCCGCTGCCACTGCCGCTAGCTAGCACCTGGGGGCAGTTGGCAGCACCGCCTGGGCAGCCTCCTAGAGCCAGGGGTCTGGCGGGCTCCGGGGGCAAATGGACTACGGAAGCCGAGAGGGGCCCGTCCGCTCCAAAACCCAAAACGCGCTGCGGCCTCCAGGGACACAGGGGACACAAGTGGCTGTGTGGCTTGCAGTGCCCGACCAGAGGGAGGCAGGGAGGGTGGGAGGGAGGCTGGCTGCTGAGGCGCAGCCGCCACCAGCCCTTCGGGGAACTACCAGCGGAGGCTTGGGCAGTGGGGGCTGCCCTCTCAGACATCCCGTTCCCTGTGGCTGCAGCAGGGCTGCAGGGTCGGGCGCGCCCTCGGGCCTTGGGGGCTTCTTGCCTCTGGGCGGGGCTTCCACGCACAAGGTGGCACCTCATCCCGGCCCAAGGGTGGTGGCGGGCACCCAGGAGGTGCTGGGGGTCGCAGGAGAGTCGTGCCCTGGGCCTTTACAACACTTTTGGTCCGGGAGCATAGCGGTCCACCCTCGGGAGGCCCTGCTGGGACAGCCCGTGCCCGAGCTCCGAGCTCATAGCCCTTAGACCGCCGCAGTGGGCTTCAGGAGTGGGTGTGTGCCAGCAGCAGTCCCCCCCCACTCACCCACCCTGCGTCGGCCCCGCCCGACAAGCCCCTAGGGCAGGCAAGGGTTCCCGGAGGGCTCATTTGCAACCCACGGAGGCGCGGGGCAGTCCGTGTGTGCGGCCCGGGGACACCCGCAGGTGTGTGTGCTCCCCCCGTGGCCGGCCGCTGCCACTGCCGCTAGCTAGCACCTGGGGGCAGTTGGCAGCAGTGCCTGGGCAGCCTCCTAGAGCCAGGGGTCTGGCGGGCTCCGGGGGCAAATGGACTACGGAAGCCGAGAGGGGCCCGTCCGCTCCAAAACCCAAAACGCGCTGCGGCCTCCAGGGACACAGGGGACACAAGTGGCTGTGTGGCTTGCAGTGCCCGACCAGAGGGAGGCAGGGAGGGTGGGAGGGAGGCTGGCTGCTGAGGCGCAGCCGCCACCAGCCCTTCGGGGAACTGCCAGCGGAGGCTTGGGCAGTGGGGGCTGCCCTCTCAGACATCCCGTTCCCTGTGGCTGCAGCAGGGCTGCAGGGTCGGGCGCGCCCTCGGGCCTTGGGGGCTTCTTGCCTCTGGGCGGGGCTTCCACGCACAAGGTGGCACCTCATCCCGGCCCAAGGGTGGTGGCGGGCACCCAGGAGGTGCTGGGGGTCGCAGGAGAGTCGTGCCCTGGGCCTTTACAACACTTTTGGTCCGGGAGCATATCGGTCCACCCTCGCGAGGCCCTGCTGGGACAGCCCGTGCCCGAGCTCCGAGCTCATAGCCCTTGGACCGCCCCAGTGGGCTTCAGGAGTGGGTGTGTGCCAGCAGCAGTCCCCCCCCACTCACCCACCCTGCGTCGGCCCCGCCCGACAAGCCCCTAGGGCAGGCAAGGGTTCCCGGAGGGCTCATTTGCAACCCACGGAGGCGCGGGGCAGTCCGTGTGTGCGGCCCGGGGGACACCCGCAGGTGTGTGTGCTCCCCCCGTGGCCGGCTGCTGCCACTGCCGCTAGCTAGCACCTGGGGGCAGTTGGCAGCACCGCCTGGGCAGCCTCCTAGAGCCAGGGGTCTGGCGGGCTCCGGGGGCAAATGGACTACGGAAGCCGAGAGGGGCCCGTCCGCTCCAAAACCCAAAACGCGCTGCGGCCTCCAGGGACACAGGGGACACAAGTGGCTGTGTGGCTTGCAGTGCCCGACCAGAGGGAGGCAGGGAGGGTGGGAGGGAGGCTGGCTGCTGAGGCGCAGCCGCCACCAGCCCTTCGGGGAACTGCCAGCGGAGGCTTGGGCAGTGGGGGCTGCCCTCTCAGACATCCCGTTCCCTGTGGCTGCAGCAGGGCTGCAGGGTCGGGCGCGCCCTCGGGCCTTGGGGGCTTCTTGCCTCTGGGCGGGGCTTCCACGCACAAGGTGGCACCTCATCCCGGCCCAAGGGTGGTGGCGGGCACCCAGGAGGTGCTGGGGGTCGCAGTAGAGTCGTGCCCTGGGCCTTTACAACACTTTTGGTCCGGGAGCATATCGGTCCACCCTCGCGAGGCCCTGCTGGGACAGCCCGTGCCCGAGCTCCGATCTCATAGCCCTTGGACCGCCCCAGTGGGCTTCAGGAGTGGGTGTGTGCCAGCAGCAGTCCCCCCCCACTCACCCACCCTGCGTCGGCCCCGCCCAACAAGCCCCTAGGGTAGGCAAGTGTTCCCGGAGGGCTCATTTGCAACCCACGGAGGCGCGGGGCAGTCCGTGTGTGCGGCCCGGGGACACCCGCAGGTGTGTGTGCTCCCCCCGTGGCCGGCCGCTGCCACTGCCGCTAGCTAGCACCTGGGGGCAGTTGGCAGCACCGCCTGGGCAGCCTCCTAGAGCCAGGGTTCTGGCGGGCTCCGGGGGCAAATGGACTATGGAAGCCGAGAGGGGCCCGTCCGCTCCAAAACCCAAAACGCGCTGCGGCCTCCAGGGACACAGGGGACACAAGTGGCTGTGTGGCTTGCAGTGCCCGACCAGAGGGAGGCAGGGAGGGTGGGAGGGAGGCTGGCTGCTGAGGCGCAGCCGCCACCAGCCCTTCGGGGAACTGCCAGCGGAGGCTTGGGCAGTGGGGGCTGCCCTCTCAGACATCCCGTTCCCTGTGGCTGCAGCAGGGCTGCAGGGTCGGGCGCGCCCTCGGGCCTTGGGGGCTTCTTGCCTCTGGGCGGGGCTTCCACGCACAAGGTGGCACCTCATCCCGGCCCAAGGGTGGTATCGGGCACCCAGGAGGTGCTGGGGGTCGCAGGAGAGTCGTGCCCTGGGCCTTTACAACACTTTTGGTCCGGGAGCATATCGGTCCACCCTCGCGAGGCCCTGCTGGGACAGCCCGTGCCCGAGCTCCGAGCTCATAGCCCTTGGACCGCCCCAGTGGGCTTCAGGAGTGGGTGTGTGCCAGCAGCAGTCCCCCCCCACTCACCCACCCTGCGTCGGCCCCGCCCGACAAGCCCCTAGGGCAGGCAAGGGTTCCCGGAGGGCTCATTTGCAACCCACGGAGGCGCGGGGCAGTCCGTGTGTGCGGCCCGGGGACACCCGCAGGTGTGTGTACTCCCCCCGTGGCCGGCCGCTGCCACTGCCGCTAGCTAGCACCTGGGGGCAGTTGGCAGCACCGCCTGGGCAGCCTCCTAGAGCCAGGGGTCTGGCGGGCTCCGGGGGCAAATGGACTACGGAAGCCGAGAGGGGCCCGTCCGCTCCAAAACCCAAAACGCGCTGCAGCCTCCAGGGACACAGGGGACACAAGTGGCTGTGTGGCTTGCAGTGCCCGACCAGAGGGAGGCAGGGAGGGTGGGAGGGAGGCTGGCTGCTGAGGCGCAGCCGCCACCAGCCCTTCGGGGAACTACCAGCGGAGGCTTGGGCAGTGGGGGCTGCCCTCTCAGACATCCCGTTCCCTGTGGCTGCAGCAGGGATGCAGGGTCGGGCGCGCCCTCGGGCCTTGGGGGCTTCTTGCCTCTGGGCGGGGCTTCCACGCACAAGGTGGCACCTCATCCCGGCCCAAGGGTGGTGGCGGGCACCCAGGAGGTGCTGGGGGTCGCAGGAGAGTCGTGCCCTGGGCCTTTACAACACTTTTGGTCCGGGAGCATAGCGGTCCACCCTCGGGAGGCCCTGCTGGGACAGCCCGTGCCCGAGCTCCGAGCTCATAGCCCTTAGACCACCGCAGTGGGCTTCAGGAGTGGGTGTGTGCCAGCAGCAGTCCCCCCCCACTCACCCACCCTGCGTCGGCCCCGCCCGACAAGCCCCTAGGGCAGGCAAGGGTTCCCGGAGGGCTCATTTGGAACCCACGGAGGCGCGGGGCAGTCCGTGTGTGCGGCCCGGGGACACCCGCAGGTGTGTGTGCTCCCCCCGTGGCCGGCCGCTGCCACTGCCGCTAGCTAGCACCTGGGGGCAGTTGGCAGCACCGCCTGGGCAGCCTCCTAGAGCCAGGGGTCTGGCGGGCTCCGGGGGCAAATGGACTACGGAAGCCGAGAGGGGCCCGTCCGCTCCAAAACCCAAAACGCGCTGCGGCCTCCAGGGACACAGGGGACACAAGTGGCTGTGTGGCTTGCAGTGCCCGACCAGAGGGAGGCAGGGAGGGTGGGAGGGAGGCTAGCTGCTGAGGCGCAGCCGCCACCAGCCCTTCGGGGAACTGCCAGCGGAGGCTTGGGCAGTGGGGGCTGCCCTCTCAGACATCCCGTTCCCTGTGGCTGCAGCAGGGCTGCAGGGTCGGGCGCGCCCTCGGGCCTTGGGGGCTTCTTGCCTCTGGGCGGGGCTTCCACGCACAAGGTGGCACCTCATCCCGGCCCAAGGGTGGTGGCGGGCACCCAGGAGGTGCTGGGGGTCGCAGCAGGGTCGTGCCCTGGGCCTTCACAACACTTTTGGTCCGGGAGCATATCGGTCCACCCTCGGGAGGCCCTGCTGGGAGAGCCCGTGCCCCAGCTCCGAGCTCATAGCCCTTGGACCGCCCCAGTGGGCTTCAGGAGTGGGTGTGTGCCAGCAGCAGTCCCCCCCCACTCACCCACCCTGCGTCGGCCCCGCCCGACAAGCCCCTAGGGCAGGCAAGGGTTCCCGGAGGGCTCATTTGCAACCCACGGAGGCGCGGGGCAGTCCGTGTGTGCGGCCCGGGGACACCCGCAGGTGTGTGTGCTCCCCCCGTGGCCGGCCGCTGCCACTGCCGCTAGCTAGCACCTGGGGGCAGTTGGCAGCACCGCCTGGGCAGCCTCCTAGAGCCAGGGGTCTGGCGGGCTCTGGGGGCAAATGGACTACGGAAGCCGAGAGGGGCCCGTCCGCTCCAAAACACCAAAACGCGCTGCGGCCTCCAGGGACACAGGGGACACAAGTGGCTGTGTGGCTTGCAGTGCCCGACCAGGGGGGAGGCAGGGAGGGTGGGAGGGAGGCTGGCTGCTGAGGCGCAGCCGCCACCAGCCCTTCGGGGAACTGCCAGCGGAGGCTTGGGCAGTGGGGGCTGCCCTCTCAGACATCCCGTTCCCTGTGGCTGCAGCAGGGCTGCAGGGTCGTGCACGCCCTCGGGCCGTGGGGCTTCTTGCCTCTGGGCGGGGCTTCCACGCACAAGGTGGCACCTCATCCCGGCCCAAGGGTGGTGGCGGGCACCCAGGAGGTGCTGGGGGTCGCAGGGGAGTCGTGCCCTGGGCCTTTACAACACTTTTGGTCCGGGAGCATAGCGGTCCACCCTCGGGAGGCCCTGCTGGGACAGCCCGTGCCCGAGCTCCGAGCTCATAGCCCTTAGACCGCCGCAGTGGGCTTCAGGAGTGGGGTGTGTGCCAGCAGCAGTCCCCCCCCCACTCACCCACCCTGCGTCGGCCCCGACCGACAAGCCCCTAGGGCAGGCAAGGGTTCCCGGAGGGCTCATTTGGAACCCACGGAGGCGCGGGGCAGTCCGTGTGTGCGGCCCGGGGACACCCGCAGGTGTGTGTGCTCCCCCCGTGGCCGGCCGCTGCCACTGCCGCTAGCTAGCACCTGGGGGCAGTTGGCAGCACTGCCTGGGCAGCCTCCTAGAGCCAGGGGTCTGGCGGGCTCCGGGGGCAAATGGACTACGGAAGCCGAGAGGGGCCCGTCCGCTCCAAAACCCAAAACGCGCTGCGGCCTCCAGGGACACAGGGGACACAAGTGGCTGTGTGGCTTGCAGTGCCCGACCAGAGGGAGGCAGGGAGGGTGGGAGGGAGGCTGGCTGCTGAGGCGCAGCCGCCACCAGCCCTTCGGGGAACTGCCAGCGGAGGCTTGGGCAGTGGGGGCTGCCCTCTCAGACATCCCGTTCCCTGTGGCTGCAGCAGGGCTGCAGGGTCGGGCGCGCCCTCGGGCCGTGGGGGCTTCTTGCCTCTGGGCGGGGCTTCCACGCACAAGGTGGCACCTCATCCCGGCCCAAGGGTGGTGGCGGGCACCCAGGAGGTGCTGGGGGTCGCAGGAGAGTCGTGCCCTGGGCCTTTACAACACTTTTGGTCCGGGAGCATATCGGTCCACCCTCGCGAGGCCCTGCTGGGACATCCCGTGCCCGAGCTCCGAGCTCATAGCCCTTGGACCGCCCCAGTGGGCTTCAGGAGTGGGTGTGTGCCAGCAGCAGTCCCCCCCCACTCACCCACCCTGCGTCGGCCCCGCCCGAGAAGCCCCTAGGGCAGGCAAGGGTTCCCGGAGGGCTCATTTGCAACCCACGGAGGCGCGGGGCAGTCCGTGTGTGCGGCCCGGGGACACCCGCAGGTGTGTGTGCTCCCCCCGTGGCCGGCCGCTGCCACTGCCGCTAGCTAGCACCTGGGGGCAGTTGGCAGCACCGCCTGGGCAGCCTCCTAGAGCCAGGGGTCTGGCGGGCTCTGGGGGCAAATGGACTACGGAAGCCGAGAGGGGCCCGTCCGCTCCAAAACCCAAAACGCGCTGCGGCCTCCAGGGACACAGGGGACACAAGTGGCTGTGTGGCTTGCAGTGCCCGACCAGGGGGAGGCAGGGAGGGTGGGAGGGAGGCTGGCTGCTGAGGCGCAGCCGCCACCAGCCCTTCGGGGAACTGCCAGCGGAGGCTTGGGCAGTGGGGGCTGCCCTCTCAGACATCCCGTTCCCTGTGGCTGCAGCAGGGCTGCAGGGTCGGGCGCGCCCTCGGGCCGTGGGGGCTTCTTGCCTCTGGGCGGGGCTTCCACGCACAAGGTGGCACCTCATCCCGGCCCAAGGGTGGTGGCGGGCACCCAGGAGGTGCTGGGGGTCGCAGGAGAGTCGTGCCCTGGGCCTTTACAACACTTTTGGTCCGGGAGCATATCGGTCCACCCTCGCGAGGCCCTGCTGGGACATCCCGTGCCCGAGCTCCGAGCTCATAGCCCTTGGACCGCCCCAGTGGGCTTCAGGAGTGGGTGTGTGCCAGCAGCAGTCCCCCCCCACTCACCCACCCTGCGTCGGCCCCGCCCGACAAGCCCCTAGGGCAGGCAAGGGTTCCCGGAGGGCTCATTTGCAACCCACGGAGGCGCGGGGCAGTCCGTGTGTGCGGCCCGGGGACACCCGCAGGTGTGTGTGCTCCCCCCGTGGCCGGCCGCTGCCACTGCCGCTAGCTAGCACCTGGGGGCAGTTGGCAGCACCGCCTGGGCAGCCTCCTAGAGCCAGGGTTCTGGCGGGCTCCGGGGGCAAATGGACTATGGAAGCCGAGAGGGGCCCGTCCGCTCCAAAACCCAAAACGCGCTGCGGCCTCCAGGGACACAGGGGACACAAGTGGCTGTGTGGCTTGCAGTGCCCGACCAGGGGGAGGCAGGGAGGGTGGGAGGGAGGCTGGCTGCTGAGGCGCAGCCGCCACCAGCCCTTCGGGGAACTGCCAGCGGAGGCTTGGGCAGTGGGGGCTGCCCTCTCAGACATCCCGTTCCCTGTGGCTGCAGCAGGGCTGCAGGGTCGTGCACGCCCTCGGGCCTTGGGGGCTTCTTGCCTCTGGGCGGGGCTTCCACGCACAAGGTGGCACCTCATCCCGGCCCAAGGGTGGTGGCGGGCACCCAGGAAGTTCTGGGGGTCGCAGCAGGGTCGGTCCCTGGGCGTCGGCCACGCCTGACAAGCCCCTAGGGCAGGCAAGGGTTCCCGGAGGGCTCATTTGCAACCCACGGAGGCGCGGGGCAGTCCGTGTGTGCGGCCCGGGGACACCCGCAGGTGTGTGTGCTCCCCCCGTGGCCGGCCGCTGCCACTGCCGCTAGCTAGCACCTGGGGGCAGTTGGCAGCACCGCCTGGGCAGCCTCCTAGAGCCAGGGGTCTGGCGGGCTCCGGGGGCAAATGGACTACGGAAGCCGAGAGGGGCCCGTCCGCTCCAAAACCCAAAACGCGCTGCGGCCTCCAGGGACACAGGGGACACAAGTGGCTGTGTGGCTTGCAGTGCCCGACCAGAGGGAGGCAGGGAGGGTGGGAGGGAGGCTGGCTGCTGAGGCGCAGCCGCCACCAGCCCTTCGGGGAACTACCAGCGGAGGCTTGGGCAGTGGGGGCTGCCCTCTCAGACATCCCGTTCCCTGTGGCTGCAGCAGGGCTGCAGGGTCGGGCGCGCCCTCGGGCCTTGGGGGCTTCTTGCCTCTGGGCGGGGCTTCCACGCACAAGGTGGCACCTCATCCCGGCCCAAGGGTGGTGGCGGGCACCCAGGAGGTGCTGGGGGTCGCAGGAGAGTCGTGCCCTGGGCCTTTACAACACTTTTGGTCCGGGAGCATAGCGGTCCACCCTCGGGAGGCCCTGCTGGGACAGCCCGTGCCCGAGCTCCGAGCTCATAGCCCTTAGACCGCCGCAGTGGGCTTCAGGAGTGGGTGTGTGCCAGCAGCAGTCCCCCCCCACTCACCCACCCTGCGTCGCCCCCGCCCGACAAGCCCCTAGGGCAGGCAAGGGTTCCCGGAGGGCTCATTTGCAACCCACGGAGGCGCGGGGCAGTCCGTGTGTGCGGCCCGGGGACACCCGCAGGTGTGTGTGCTCCCCCCGTGGCCGGCCGCTGCCACTGCCGCTAGCTAGCACCTGGGGGCAGTTGGCAGCACTGCCTGGGCAGCCTCCTAGAGCCAGGGGTCTGGCGGGCTCCGGGGGCAAATGGACTACGGAAGCCGAGAGGGGCCCGTCCGCTCCAAAACCCAAAACGCGCTGCGGCCTCCAGGGACACAGGGGACACAAGTGGCTGTGTGGCTTGCAGTGCCCGACCAGAGGGAGGCAGGGAGGGTGGGAGGGAGGCTGGCTGCTGAGGCGCAGCCGCCACCAGCCCTTCGGGGAACTGCCAGCGGAGGCTTGGGCAGTGGGGGCTGCCCTCTCAGACATCCCGTTCCCTGTGGCTGCAGCAGGGCTGCAGGGTCGGGCGCGCCCTCGGGCCTTGGGGGCTTCTTGCCTCTGGGCGGGGCTTCCACGCACAAGGTGGCACCTCATCCCGGCCCAAGGGTGGTGGCGGGCACCCAGGAGGTGCTGGGGGTCGCAGGAGAGTCGTGCCCTGGGCCTTTACAACACTTTTGGTCCGGGAGCATATCGGTCCACCCTCGCGAGGCCCTGCTGGGACAGCCCGTGCCCGAGCTCCGAGCTCATAGCCCTTGGACCGCCCCAGTGGGCTTCAGGAGTGGGTGTGTGCCAGCAGCAGTCCCCCCCCCACTCACCCACCCTGCGTCGGCCCCGCCCGACAAGCCCCTAGGGCAGGCAAGGGTTCCCGGAGGGCTCATTTGCAACCCACGGAGGCGCGGGGCAGTCCGTGTGTGCGGCCCGGGGACACCCGCAGGTGTGTGTGCTCCCCCCGTGGCCGGCTGCTGCCACTGCCGCTAGCTAGCACCTGGGGGCAGTTGGCAGCACCGCCTGGGCAGCCTCCTAGAGCCAGGGGTCTGGCGGGCTCCGGGGGCAAATGGACTACGGAAGCCGAGAGGGGCCCGTCCGCTCCAAAACCCAAAACGCGCTGCGGCCTCCAGGGACACAGGGGACACAAGTGGCTGTGTGGCTTGCAGTGCCCGACCAGGGGGAGGCAGGGAGGGTGGGAGGGAGGCTGGCTGCTGAGGCGCAGCCGCCACCAGCCCTTCGGGGAACTGCCAGCGGAGTCTTGGGCAGTGGGGGCTGCCCTCTCAGACATCCCGTTCCCTGTGGCTGCAGCAGGGCTGCAGGGTCGGGCGCGCCCTCGGGCCTTGGGGGCTTCTTGCCTCTGGGCGGGGCTTCCACGCACAAGGTGGCACGTCATCCCGGCCCAAGGGTGGTGGCGGGCACCCAGGAGGTGCTGGGGGTCGCAGGAGAGTCGTGCCCTGGGCCTTTACAACACTTTTGGTCCGGGAGCATATCGGTCCACCCTCGCGAGGCCCTGCTGGGACATCCCGTGCCCGAGCTCCGAGCTCATAGCCCTTGGACCGCCCCAGTGGGCTTCAGGAGTGGGTGTGTGCCAGCAGCAGTCCCCCCCCACTCACCCACCCTGCGTCGGCCCCGCCCGACAAGCCCCTAGGGCAGGCAAGGGTTCCCGGAGGGCTCATTTGCAACCCACGGAGGCGCGGGGCAGTCCGTGTGTGCGGCCCGGGGACACCCGCAGGTGTGTGTGCTCCCCCCGTGGCCGGCCGCTGCCACTGCCGCTAGCTAGCACCTGGGGGCAGTTGGCAGCACCGCCTGGGCAGCCTCCTAGAGCCAGGGGTCTGGCGGGCTCCGGGGGCAAATGGACTACGGAAGCCGAGAGGGGCCCGTCCGCTCCAAAACCCAAAACGCGCTGCGGCCTCCAGGGACACAGGGGACACAAGTGGCTGTGTGGCTTGCAGTGCCCGACCAGAGGGAGGCAGGGAGGGTGGGAGGGAGGCTGGCTGCTGAGGCGCAGCCGCCACCAGCCCTTCGGGGAACTACCAGCGGAGGCTTGGGCAGTGGGGGCTGCCCTCTCAGACATCCCGTTCCCTGTGGCTGCAGCAGGGCTGCAGGGTCGGGCGCGCCCTCGGGCCTTGGGGGCTTCTTGCCTCTGGGCGGGGCTTCCACGCACAAGGTGGCACCTCATCCCGGCCCAAGGGTGGTGGCGGGCACCCAGGAGGTGCTGGGGGTCGCAGGAGAGTCGTGCCCTGGGCCTTTACAACACTTTTGGTCCGGGAGCATAGCGGTCCACCCTCGGGAGGCCCTGCTGGGACAGCCCGTGCCCGAGCTCCGAGCTCATAGCCCTTAGACCGCCGCAGTGGGCTTCAGGAGTGGGTGTGTGCCAGCAGCAGTCCCCCCCCACTCACCCACCCTGCGTCGGCCCCGCCCGACAAGCCCCTAGGGCAGGCAAGGGTTCCCGGAGGGCTCATTTGGAACCCACGGAGGCGCGGGGCAGTCCGTGTGTGCGGCCCGGGGACACCCGCAGGTGTGTGTGCTCCCCCCGTGGCCGGCCGCTGCCACTGCCGCTAGCTAGCACCTGGGGGCAGTTGGCAGCACTGCCTGGGCAGCCTCCTAGAGCCAGGGGTCTGGCGGGCTCCGGGGGCAAATGGACTACGGAAGCCGAGAGGGGCCCGTCCGCTCCAAAACCCAAAACGCGCTGCGGCCTCCAGGGACACAGGGGACACAAGTGGCTGTGTGGCTTGCAGTGCCCGACCAGAGGGAGGCAGGGAGGGTGGGAGGGAGGCTGGCTGCTGAGGCGCAGCCGCCACCAGCCCTTCGGGGAACTGCCAGCGGAGGCTTGGGCAGTGGGGGCTGCCCTCTCAGACATCCCGTTCCCTGTGGCTGCAGCAGGGCTGCAGGGTCGGGCGCACCCTCGGGCCTTGGGGGCTTCTTGCCTCTGGGCGGGGCTTCCACGCACAAGGTGGCACCTCATCCCGGCCCAAGGGTGGTGGCGGGCACCCAGGAGGTGCTGGGGGTCGCAGCAGGGTCGTGCCCTGGGCCTTCACAACACTTTTGGTCCGGGAGCATATCGGTCCACCCTCGGGAGGCCCTGCTGGGAGAGCCCGTGCCCGAGCTCCGAGCTCATAGCCCTTGGACCGCCCCAGTGGGCTTCAGGAGTGGGTGTGTGCCAGCAGCAGTCCCCCCCCACTCACCCACCCTGCGTCGGCCCCGCCCGACAAGCCCCTAGGGCAGGCAAGGGTTCCCGGAGGGCTCATTTGCAACCCACGGAGGCGCGGGGCAGTCCGTGTGTGCGGCCCGGGGACACCCGCAGGTGTGTGTGCTCCCCCCGTGGCCGGCCGCTGCCACTGCCGCTAGCTAGCACCTGGGGGCAGTTGGCAGCACTGCCTGGGCAGCCTCCTAGAGCCAGGGGTCTGGCGGGCTCTGGGGGCAAATGGACTACGGAAGCCGAGAGGGGCCCGTCCGCTCCAAAACCCAAAACGCGCTGCGGCCTCCAGGGACACAGGGGACACAAGTGGCTGTGTGGCTTGCAGTGCCCGACCAGGGGGAGGCAGGGAGGGTGGGAGGGAGGCTGGCTGCTGAGGCGCAGCCGCCACCAGCCCTTCGGGGAACTGCCAGCGGAGGCTTGGGCAGTGGGGGCTGCCCTCTCAGACATCCCGTTCCCTGTGGCTGCAGCAGGGCTGCAGGGTCGTGCACGCCCTCGGGCCGTGGGGGCTTCTTGCCTCTGGGCGGGGCTTCCACGCACAAGGTGGCACCTCATCCCGGCCCAAGGGTGGTGGCGGGCACCCAGGAGGTGCTGGGGGTCGCAGGGGAGTCGTGCCCTGGGCCTTTACAACACTTTTGGTCCGGGAGCATAGCGGTCCACCCTCGGGAGGCCCTGCTGGGACAGCCCGTGCCCGAGCTCCGAGCTCATAGCCCTTAGACCGCCGCAGTGGGCTTCAGGAGTGGGTGTGTGCCAGAAGCAGTCCCCCCCCACTCACCCACCCTGCGTCGGCCCCGACCGACAAGCCCCTAGGGCAGGCAAGGGTTCCCGGAGGGCTCATTTGGAACCCACGGAGGCGCGGGGCAGTCCGTGTGTGCGGCCCGGGGACACCCGCAGGTGTGTGTGCTCCCCCCGTGGCCGGCCGCTGCCACTGCCGCTAGCTAGCACCTGGGGGCAGTTGGCAGCACTGCCTGGGCAGCCTCCTAGAGCCAGGGGTCTGGCGGGCTCCGGGGGCAAATGGACTACGGAAGCCGAGAGGGGCCCGTCCGCTCCAAAACCCAAAACGCGCTGCGGCCTCCAGGGACACAGGGGACACAAGTGGCTGTGTGGCTTGCAGTGCCCGACCAGAGGGAGGCAGGGAGGGTGGGAGGGAGGCTGGCTGCTGAGGCGCAGCCGCCACCAGCCCTTCGGGGAACTGCCAGCGGAGGCTTGGGCAGTGGGGGCTGCCCTCTCAGACATCCCGTTCCCTGTGGCTGCAGCAGGGCTGCAGGGTCGGGCGCGCCCTCGGGCCTTGGGGGCTTCTTGCCTCTGGGCGGGGCTTCCACGCACAAGGTGGCACCTCATCCCGGCCCAAGGGTGGTGGCGGGCACCCAGGAGGTGCTGGGGGTCGCAGCAGGGTCGTGCCCTGGGCCTTCACAACACTTTTGGTCCGGGAGCATATCGGTCCACCCTCGGGAGGCACTGCTGGGACAGCCCGTGCCCGAGCTCCGAGCTCATAGCCCTTGGACCGCCCCAGTGGGCTTCAGGAGTGGGTGTGTGCCAGCAGCAGTCCCCCCCCACTCACCCACCCTGCGTCGGCCCCGCCCGACAAGCCCCTAGGGCAGGCAAGGGTTCCCGGAGGGCTCATTTGCAACCCACGGAGGCGCGGGGCAGTCCGTGTGTGCGGCCCGGGGACACCCGCAGGTGTGTGTGCTCCCCCCGTGGCCGGCCGCTGCCACTGCCGCTAGCTAGCACCTGGGGGCAGTTGGCAGCACCGCCTGGGCAGCCTCCTAGAGCCAGGGGTCTGGCGGGCTCCGGGGGCAAATGGACTACGGAAGCCGAGAGGGGCCCGTCCGCTCCAAAACCCAAAACGCGCTGCGGCCTCCAGGGACACAGGGGACACAAGTGGCTGTGTGGCTTGCAGTGCCCGACCAGAGGGAGGCAGGGAGGGTGGGAGGGAGGCTAGCTGCTGAGGCGCAGCCGCCACCAGCCCTTCGGGGAACTGCCAGCGGAGGCTTGGGCAGTGGGGGCTGCCCTCTCAGACATCCCGTTCCCTGTGGCTGCAGCAGGGCTGCAGGGTCGTGCACGCCCTCGGGCCTTGGGGGCTTCTTGCCTCTGGGCGGGGCTTCCACGCACAAGGTGGCACCTCATCCCGGCCCAAGGGTGGTATCGGGCACCCAGGAGGTGCTGGGGGTCGCAGGAGAGTCGTGCCCTGGGCCTTTACAACACTTTTGGTCCGGGAGCATATCGGTCCACCCTCGCGAGGCCCTGCTGGGACATCCCGTGCCCGTGCTCCGAGCTCATAGCCCTTGGACCGCCCCAGTGGGCTTCAGGAGTGGGTGTGTGCCAGCAGCAGTCCCCCCCCACTCACCCACCCTGCGTCGGCCCCGCCCGACAAGCCCCTAGGGCAGGCAAGGGTTCCCGGAGGGCTCATTTGCAACCCACGGAGGCGCGGGGCAGTCCGTGTGTGCGGCCCGGGGACACCCGCAGGTGTGTGTGCTCCCCCCGTGGCCGGCCGCTGCCACTGCCGCTAGCTAGCACCTGGGGGCAGTTGGCAGCACCGCCTGGGCAGCCTCCTAGAGCCAGGGGTCTGGCGGGCTCCGGGGGCAAATGGACTACGGAAGCCGAGAGGGGCCCGTCCGCTCCAAAACCCAAAACGCGCTGCGGCCTCCAGGGACACAGGGGACACAAGTGGCTGTGTGGCTTGCAGTGCCCGACCAGAGGGAGGCAGGGAGGGTGGGAGGGAGGCTGGCTGCTGAGGCGCAGCCGCCACCAGCCCTTCGGGGAACTACCAGCGGAGGCTTGGGCAGTGGGGGCTGCCCTCTCAGACATCCCGTTCCCTGTGGCTGCAGCAGGGCTGCAGGGTCGGGCGCGCCCTCGGGCCTTGGGGGCTTCTTGCCTCTGGGCGGGGCTTCCACGCACAAGGTGGCACCTCATCCCGGCCCAAGGGTGGTATCGGGCACCCAGGAGGTGCTGGGGGTCGCAGGAGAGTCGTGCCCTGGGCCTTTACAACACTTTTGGTCCGGGAGCATATCGGTCCACCCTCGTGAGGCCCTGCTGGGACAGCCCGTGCCCGAGCTCCGAGCTCATAGCCCTTGGACCACCCCAGTGGGCTTCAGGAGTGGGTGTGTGCCAGCAGCAGTCCCCCCCCACTCACCCACCCTGCGTCGGCCCCGCCCGACAAGCCCCTAGGGCAGGCAAGGGTTCCCGGAGGGCTCATTTGCAACCCACGGAGGCGCGGGGCAGTCCGTGTGTGCGGCCCGGGGACACCCGCAGGTGTGTGTGCTCCCCCCGTGGCCGGCCGCTGCCACTGCCGCTAGCTAGCACCTGGGGGCAGTTGGCAGCACCGCCTGGGCAGCCTCCTAGAGCCAGGGGTCTGGCGGGCTCCGGGGGCAAATGGACTACGGAAGCCGAGAGGGGCCCGTCCGCTCCAAAACCCAAAACGCGCTGCGGCCTCCAGGGACACAGGGGACACAAGTGGCTGTGTGGCTTGCAGTGCCCGACCAGAGGGAGGCAGGGAGGGTGGGAGGGAGGCTGGCTGCTGAGGCGCAGCCGCCACCAGCCCTTCGGGGAACTGCCAGCGGAGGCTTGGGCAGTGGGGGCTGCCCTCTCAGACATCCCGTTCCCTGTGGCTGCAGCAGGGCTGCAGGGTCGGGCGCGCCCTCGGGCCTTGGGGGCTTCTTGCCTGTGGGCGGGGCTTCCACGCACAAGGTGGCACCTCATCCCGGCCCAAGGGTGGTGGCGGGCACCCAGGAGGTGCTGGGGGTCGCAGGAGAGTCGTGCCCTGGGCCTTTACAACACTTTTGGTCCGGGAGCATAGCGGTCCACCCTCGGGAGGCCCTGCTGTTACAGCCCGTGCCCGAGCTCCGAGCTCATAGCCCTTAGACCGCCGCAGTGGGCTTCAGGAGTGGGTGTGTGCCAGCAGCAGTCCCCCCCCACTCACCCACCCTGCGTCGGCCCCGCCCGACAAGCCCCTAGGGCAGGCAAGGGTTCCCGGAGGGCTCATTTGCAACCCACGGAGGCGCGGGGCAGTCCGTGTGTGCGGCCCGGGGACACCCGCAGGTGTGTGTGCTCCCCACGTGGCCGGCCGCTGCCACTGCCGCTAGCTAGCACCTGGGGGCAGTTGGCAGCACCGCCTGGGCAGCCTCCTAGAGCCAGGGGTCTGGCGGGCTCCGGGGGCAAATGGACTACGGAAGCCGAGAGGGGCCCGTCCGCTCCAAAACCCAAAACGCGCTGCGGCCTCCAGGGACACAGGGGACACAAGTGGCTGTGTGGCTTGCAGTGCCCGACCAGAGGGAGGCAGGGAGGGTGGGAGGGAGGCTGGCTGCTGAGGCGCAGCCGCCACCAGCCCTTCGGGGAACTGCCAGCGGAGGCTTGGGCAGTGGGGGCTGCCCTCTCAGACATCCCGTTCCCTGTGGCTGCAGCAGGGCTGCAGGGTCGGGCGCGCCCTCGGGCCTTGGGGGCTTCTTGCCTCTGGGCGGGGCTTCCACGCACAAGGTGGCACCTCATCCCGGCCCAAGGGTGGTGGCGGGCACCCAGGAGGTGCTGGGGGTCGCAGCAGGGTCGTGCCCTGTGCCTTTACAACACTTTTGGTCCGGGAGCATATCGGTCCACCCTCGGGAGGCCCTGCTGGGACAGCCCGTGCCCGAGCTCCGAGCTCATAGCCCTTGGACCGCCCCAGTGGGCTTCAGGAGTGGGTGTGTGCCAGCAGCAGTCCCCCCCCACTCACCCACCCTGCGTCGGCCCCGCCCGACAAGCCCCTAGGGCAGGCAAGGGTTCCCGGAGGGCTCATTTGCAACCCACGGAGGCACGGGGCAGTCCGTGTGTGCGGCCCGGGGACACCCGCAGGTGTGTGTGCTCCCCCAGTGGCCGGCCGCTGCCACTGCCGCTAGCTAGCACCTGGGGGCAGTTGGCAGCACCGCCTGGGCAGCCTCCTAGAGCCAGGGGTCTGGCGGGCTCTGGGGGCAAATGGACTACGGAAGCCGAGAGGGGCCCGTCCGCTCCAAAACCCAAAACGCGCTGCGGCCTCCAGGGACACAGGGGACACAAGTGGCTGTGTGGCTTGCAGTGCCCGACCAGAGGGAGGCAGGGAGGGTGGGAGGGAGGCTGGCTGCTGAGGCGCAGCCGCCACCAGCCCTTCGGGGAACTGCCAGCGGAGGCTTGGGCAGTGGGGGCTGCCCTCTCAGACATCCCGTTCCCTGTGGCTGCAGCAGGGCTGCAGGGTCGTGCACGCCCTCGGGCCTTGGGGGCTTCTTGCCTCTGGGCGGGGCTTCCACGCACAAGGTGGCACCTCATCCCGGCCCAAGGGTGGTATCGGGCACCCAGGAGGTGCTGGGGGTCGCAGGAGAGTCGTGCCCTGGGCCTTTACAACACTTTTGGTCCGGGAGCATATCGGTCCACCCTCGTGAGGCCCTGCTGGGACAGCCCGTGCCCGAGCTCCGAGCTCATAGCCCTTGGACCGCCCCAGTGGGCTTCAGGAGTGGGTGTGTGCCAGCAGCAGTCCCCCTCCACTCACCCACCCTGCGTCGGCCCCGCCCGACAAGCCCCTAGGGCAGGCAAGGGTTCCCGGAGGGCTCATTTGCAACCCACGGAGGCGCGGGGCAGTCCGTGTGTGCGGCCCGGGGACACCCGCAGGTGTGTGTGCTCCCCCCGTGGCCGGCCGCTGCCACTGCCGCTAGCTAGCACCTGGGGGCAGTTGGCAGCACCGCCTGGGCAGCCTCCTAGAGCCAGGGGTCTGGCGGGCTCCGGGGGCAAATGGACTACGGAAGCCGAGAGGGGCCCGTCCGCTCCAAAACCCAAAACGCGCTGCGGCCCTCCAGGGACACAGGGGACACAAGTGGCTGTGTGGCTTGCAGTGCCCGACCAGAGGGAGGCAGGGAGGGTGGGAGGGAGGCTGGCTGCTGAGGCGCAGCCGCCACCAGCCCTTCGGGGAACTGCCAGCGGAGGCTTGGGCAGTGGGGGCTGCCCTCTCAGACATCCCGTTCCCTGTGGCTGCAGCAGGGCTGCAGGGTCGGGCGCGCCCTCAGGCCTTGGGGGCTTCTTGCCTGTGGGCGGGGCTTCCACGCACAAGGTGGCACCTCATCCCGGCCCAAGGGTGGTGGCGGGCACCCAGGAGGTGCTGGGGGTCGCAGGAGAGTCGTGCCCTGGGCCTTTACAACACTTTTGGTCCGGGAGCATAGCGGTCCACCCTCGGGAGGCCCTGCTGTTACAGCCCGTGCCCGAGCTCCGAGCTCATAGCCCTTAGACCGCCGCAGTGGGCTTCAGGAGTGGGTGTGTGCCAGCAGCAGTCCCCCCCCACTCACCCACCCTGCGTCGGCCCCGCCCGACAAGCCCCTAGGGCAGGCAAGGGTTCCCGGAGGGCTCATTTGCAACCCACGGAGGCGCGGGGCAGTCCGTGTGTGCGGCCCGGGGACACCCGCAGGTGTGTGTGCTCCCCCCGTGGCCGGCCGCTGCCACTGCCGCTAGCTAGCACCTGGGGGCAGTTGGCAGCACCGCCTGGGCAGCCTCCTAGAGCCAGGGGTCTGGCGGGCTCCGGGGGCAAATGGACTACGGAAGCCGAGAGGGGCCCGTCCGCTCCAAAACCCAAAACGCGCTGCGGCCTCCAGGGATACAGGGGACAAAAGTGGCTGTGTGGCTTGCAGTGCCCGACCAGAGGGAGGCAGGGAGGGTGGGAGGGAGGCTGGCTGCTGAGGCGCAGCCGCCACCAGCCCTTCGGGGAACTGCCAGCGGAGGCTTGGGCAGTGGGGGCTGCCCTCTCAGACATCCCGTTCCCTGTGGCTGCAGCAGGGCTGCAGGGTCGGGCGCGCCCTCGGGCCTTGGGGGCTTCTTGCCTCTGGGCGGGGCTTCCACGCACAAGGTGGCACCTCATCCCGGCCCAAGGGTGGTGGCGGGCACCCAGGAGGTGCTGGGGGTCGCAGCAGGGTCGTGCCCTGTGCCTTTACAACACTTTTGGTCCGGGAGCATATCGGTCCACCCTCGGGAGGCCCTGCTGGGACAGCCCGTGCCCGAGCTCCGAGCTCATAGCCCTTGGACCGCCCCAGTGGGCTTCAGGAGTGGGTGTGTGCCAGCAGCAGTCCCCCCCCACTCACCCACCCTGCGTCGGCCCCGCCCGACAAGCCCCTAGGGCAGGCAAGGGTTCCCGGAGGGCTCATTTGCAACCCACGGAGGCACGGGGCAGTCCCTGTGTGCGGCCCGGGGACACCCGCAGGTGTGTGTGCTCCCCCAGTGGCCGGCCGCTGCAACTGCCGCTAGCTAGCACCTGGGGGCAGTTGGCAGCACCGCCTGGGCAGCCTCCTAGAGCCAGGGGTCTGGCGGGCTCTGGGGGCAAATGGACTACGGAAGCCGAGAGGGGCCCGTCCGCTCCAAAACCCAAAACGCGCTGCGGCCTCCAGGGACACAGGGGACACAAGTGGCTGTGTGGCTTGCAGTGCCCGACCAGAGGGAGGCAGGGAGGGTGGGAGGGAGGCTGGCTGCTGAGGCGCAGCCGCCACCAGCCCTTCGGGGAACTGCCAGCGGAGGCTTGGGCAGTGGGGGCTGCCCTCTCAGACATCCCGTTCCCTGTGGCTGCAGCAGGGCTGCAGGGTCGTGCACGCCCTCGGGCCTTGGGGGCTTCTTGCCTCTGGGCGGGGCTTCCACGCACAAGGTGGCACCTCATCCCGGCCCAAGGGTGGTATCGGGCACCCAGGAGGTGCTGGGGGTCGCAGGAGAGTCGTGCCCTGGGCCTTTACAACACTTTTGGTCCGGGAGCATATCGGTCCACCCTCACGAGGCCCTGCTGGGACAGCCCGTGCCCGAGCTCCGAGCTCATAGCCCTTGGACCGCCCCAGTGGGCTTCAGGAGTGGGTGTGTGCCAGCAGCAGTCCCCCCCCACTCACCCACCCTGCGTCGGCCCCGCCCGACAAGCCCCTAGGGCAGGCAAGGGTTCCCGGAGGGCTCATTTGCAACCCACGGAGGCGCGGGGCAGTCCGTGTGTGCGGCCCGGGGACACCCGCAGGTGTGTGTGCTCCCCCCGTGGCCGGCCGCTGCCACTGCCGCTAGCTAGCACCTGGGGGCAGTTGGCAGCACCGCCTGGGCAGCCTCCTAGAGCCAGGGGTCTGGCGGGCTCCGGGGTCAAATGGACTACGGAAGCCGAGAGGGGCCCGTCCGCTCCAAAACCCAAAACGCGCTGCGGCCTCCAGGGACACAGGGGACACAAGTGGCTGTGTGGCTTGCAGTGCCCGACCAGAGGGAGGCAGGGAGGGTGGGAGGGAGGCTGGCTGCTGAGGCGCAGCCGCCACCAGCCCTTCGGGGAACTGCCAGCGGAGGCTTGGGCAGTGGGGGCTGCCCTCTCAGACATCCCGTTCCCTGTGGCTGCAGCAGGGCTGCAGGGTCGGGCGCGCCCTCGGGCCTTGGGGGCTTCTTGCCTCTGGGCGGGGCTTCCACGCACAAGGTGGCACCTCATCCCGGCCCAAGGGTGGTGGCGGGCACCCAGGAGGTGCTGGGGTTCGCAGGATAGTCGTGCCCTGGGCCTTTACAACACTTTTGGTCCGGGAGCATATCGGTCCACCCTCGCGAGGCCCTGCTGGGACAGCCCGTGCCTGAGCTCCGAGCTCATAGCCCTTGGACCGCCCCAGTGGGCTTCAGGAGTGGGTGTGTGCCAGCAGCAGTCCCCCCCCCACACACCCACCCTGCGTCGTCCCCGCCCGACAAGCCCCTAGGGCAGGCAAGGGTTCCCGGAGGGCTCATTTGCAACCCACGGAGGCGCGGGGCAGTCCGTGTGTGCGGCCCGGGGACACCCGCAGGTGTGTGTGCTCCCCCCGTGGCCGGCCGCTGCCACTGCCGCTAGCTAGCACCTGGGGGCAGTTGGCAGCACCGCCTGGGCAGCCTCCTAGAGCCAGGGGTCTGGCGGGCTCCGGGGGCAAATGGACTACGGAAGCCGAGAGGGGCCCGTCCGCTCCAAAACCCAAAACGCGCTGCGGCCTCCAGGGACACAGGGGACACAAGTGGCTGTGTGGCTTGCAGTGCCCGACCAGAGGGAGGCAGGGAGGGTGGGAGGGAGGCTGGCTGCTGAGGCGCAGCCGCCACCAGCCCTTCGGGGAACTGCCAGCGGAGGCTTGGGCAGTGGGGGCTGCCCTCTCAGACATCCCGTTCCCTGTGGCTGCAGCAGGGCTGCAGGGTCGGGCGTGCCCTCGGGCCTTGGGGGCTTCTTGCCTCTGGGCGGGGCTTCCACGCACAAGGTGGCACCTCATCCCGGCCCAAGGGTGGTGGCGGGCACCCAGGAGGTGCTGGGGGTCGCAGGAGAGTCGTGCCCTGGGCCTTTACAACACTTTTGGTCCGGGAGCATATCGGTCCACCCTTGCGAGGCCCTGCTGGGACAGCCCGTGCCCGAGCTCCGAGCTCATAGCCCTTGGACCGCCCCAGTGGGCTTCAGGAGTGGGTGTGTGCCAGCAGCAGTCCCCCCCCACTCACCCACCCTGCGTCGGCCCCGCCCGACAAGCCCCTAGGGCAGGCAAGGGTTCCCGGAGGGCTCATTTGCAACCCACGGAGGCTTTGGGCAGTACGTGTGTGCGGCCGGGGACACCCGCAGGTGTGTGTGCTCCCCCCGTGGCCGGCCGCTGCCACTGCCGCTAGCTAGCACCTGCGGGCAGTTGGCAGCACCGCCTGGGCAGCCTCCTAGAGCCAGGGGTCTGGCGGGCTCCGGGGGCAAATGGACTACGGAAGCCGAGAAGGGCCCATCCGCTCCAAAACCCAAAACGCGCTGCGGCCTCCAGGGACACAGGGGACACAAGTGGCTGTGTGGCTTGCAGTGCCCGACCAGAGGGAGGCAGGGAGGGTGGGAGGGAGGCTGGCTGCTGAGGCGCAGCCGCCACCAGCCCTTCGGGGAACTGCCAGCGGAGGCTTGGGCAGTGGGGGCTGCCCTCTCAGACATCCCGTTCCCTGTGGCTGCAGCAGGGCTGCAGGGTCGGGCGCGCCCTCGGGCCTTGGGGGCTTCTTGCCTCTGGGCGGGGCTTCCACGCACAAGGTGGCACCTCATCCCGGCCCAAGGGTGGTGGCGGGCACCCAGGAGGTGCTGGGGTCGCAGCAGGGTCGTGCCCTGGGCCTTCACAACACTTTTGGTCCGGGAGCATATCGGTCCACCCTCGGGAGGGCCAGCTGGGACAGCCCGTGCCCGAGCTCCGAGCTCATAGCCCTTGGACCGCCCCAGTGGGCTTCAGGAGTGGGTGTGTGCCAGCAGCAGTCCCCCCCCACTCACCCACCCTGCGTCGGCCCTGCCCGACAAGCCCCTAGGGCAGGCAAGGGTTCCCGGAGGGCTCATTTGCAACCCACGGAGGCGCGGGGCAGTCCGTGTGTGCGGCCCGGGGACACCCGCAGGTGTGTGTGCTCCCCCCGTGGCCGGCCGCTGCCACTGCCGCTAGCTAGCACCTGGGGGCAGTTGGCAGCACCGCCTGGGCAGCCTCCTAGAGCCAGGGGTCTGGCGGGCTCCGGGGGCAAATGGACTACGGAAGCCGAGAGGGGCCCGTCCGCTCCAAAACCCAAAACGCGCTGCGGCCTCCAGGGACACAGGGGACACAAGTGGCTGTGTGGCTTGCAGTGCCCGACCAGAGGGAGGCAGGGAGGGTGGGAGGGAGGCTGGCTGCTGAGGCGCAGCCGCCACCAGCCCTTCGGGGAACTGCCAGCGGAGGCTTGGGCAGTGGGGGCTGCCCTCTCAGACATCCCGTTCCCTGTGGCTGCAGCAGGGCTGCAGGGTCGGGCGCGCCCTCGGGCCTTGGGGGCTTCTTGCCTCTGGGCGGGGCTTCCACGCACAAGGTGGCACCTCATCCCGGCCCAAGGGTGGTGGCGGGCACCCAGGAGGTGCTGGGGGGTCGCAGGAGAGTCGTGCCCTGGGCCTTTACAACACTTTTGGTCCGAGAGCATATCAGTCCACCCTCGGGAGGCCCTGCTGGGACAGCCCGTGCCCGAGCTCCGAGCTCATAGCCCTTGGACCGCCCCAGTGGGCTTCAGGAGTGGGTGTGTGCCAGCAGCAGTCCCCCCCCACTCACCCACCCTGCGTCGGCCCCGCCCGACAAGCCCCTAGGGCAGGCAAGGGTTCCCGGAGGGCTCATTTGCAACCAACGGAGGCGCGGGGCAGTCCGTGTGTGCGGCCCGGGGACACCCGCAGGTGTGTGTGCTCCCCCCGTGGCCGGCCGCTGCCACTGCCGCTAGCTAGCACCTGGGGGCAGTTGGCAGCACCGCCTGGGCAGCCTCCTAGAGCCAGGGGTCTGGCGGGCTCTGGGGGCAAATGGACTACGGAAGCCGAGAGGGGCCCGTCCGCTCCAAAACCCAAAACGCGCTGTGGCCTCCAGGGACACAGGGGACACAAGTGGCTGTGTGGCTTGCAGTGCCCGACCAGAGGGAGGCAGGGAGGGTGGGAGGGAGGCTGGCTGCTGAGGCGCAGCCGCCACCAGCCCTTCGGGGAACTGCCAGCGGAGGCTTGGGCAGTGGGGGCTGCCCTCTCAGACATCCCGTTCCCTGTGGCTGCAGCAGGGCTGCAGGGTCGGGCGCGCCCTCGGGCCTTGGGGGCTTCTTGCCTCTGGGCGGGGCTTCCACGCACAAGGTGGCACCTCATCCCGGCCCAAGGGTGGTGGCGGGCACCCAGGATGTGCTGGGGGTCGCAGGAGAGTCGTGCCCTGGGCCTTTACAACACTTTTGGTCCGGGAGCATATCGGTCCACCCTCGCGAGGCCCTGCTGGGACAGCCCGTGCCCGAGCTCTGAGCTCATAGCCCTTGGACCGCCCCAGTGGGCTTCAGGAGTGGGTGTGTGCCAGCAGCAGTCCCCCCCCACTCACCCACCCTGCGTCGGCCCCGCCCGACAAGCCCCTAGGGCAGGCAAGGGTTCCCGGAGGGCTCATTTGCAACCCACGGAGGCGCGGGGCAGTCCGTGTGTGCGGCCCAGGGACACCCGCAGGTGTGTGTGCTCCCCCCGTGGCCGGCCGCTGCCACTGCCGCTAGCTAGCACCTGGGGGCAGTTGGCAGCACCGCCTGGGCAGCCTCTTAGAGCCAGGGGTCTGGCGGGCTCCGGGGGCAAATGGACTACGGAAGCCGAGAGGGGCCCGTCCGCTCCAAAACCCAAAACGCGCTGCGGCCTCCAGGGACACAGGGGACACAAGTGGCTGTGTGGCTTGCAGTGCCCGACCAGAGGGAGGCAGGGAGGGTGGGAGGGAGGCTGGCTGCTGAGGCGCAGCCGCCACCAGCCCTTCGGGGAACTGCCAGCGGAGGCTTGGGCAGTGGGGGCTGCCCTCGCAGACATCCCGTTCCCTGTGGCTGCAGCAGGGCTGCAGGGTCGGGCGCGCCCTGGGGCCTTGGGGGCTTCTTTCCTGTGTGCGGGGCTTCCACGCACAAGGTGGCACCTCATCCCGGCCCAAGGGTGGTGGCGGGCACCCAGGAGGTGCTGGGGGTAGCAGGAGAGTCGTGCCCTGTGCCTTTACAACACTTTTGGTCCGGGAGCATATCGGTCCACCCTCGCGAGGCCCTGCTGGGACAGCCCGTGCCCGAGCTCCGAGCTGATAGCCCTTGGACCGCCCCAGTGGGCTTCAGGAGTGGGTGTGTGCCAGCAGCAGTCCCCCCCCACTCACCCACCCTGCGTCGGCCCCGCCCGACAAGCCCCTAGGGCAGGCAAGGGTTCCCGGTGGGCTCATTTGCAACCCACGGAGGCGCGGGGCAGTCCGTGTGTGCGGCCCGGGGACACCCGCAGGTGTGTGTGCTCCCCCCGTGGCCGGCCGCTGCCACTGCCGCTAGCTAGCACCTGGGGGCAGTTGGCAGCACCGCCTGGGCAGCCTCCTAGAGCCAGGGGTCTGGCGGGCTCCGGGGGCAAATGGACTACGGAAGCCGAGAGGGGCCCGTCCGCTCCAAAACCCAAAACGCGCTGCGGCCTCCAGGGACACAGGGGACACAAGTGGCTGTGTGGCTTGCAGTGCCCGACCAGAGGGAGGCAGGGAGGGTGGGAGGGAGGCTGGCTGCTGAGGCGCAGCCGCCACCAGCCCTTTGGGGAACTGCCAGCGGAGGCTTGGGCAGTGGGGGCTGCCCTCTCAGACATCCCGTTCCCTGTGGCTGCAGCAGGGCTGCAAGGTCGGGCGCGCCCTCGGGCCTTGGGGGCTTCTTGCCTCTGGGCGGGGCTTCCACGCACAAGGTGGCACCTCATCCCGGCCCAAGGGTGGTGGCGGGCACCCAGGAGGTGCTGGGGGTCGCAGCAGGGTCGGTCCCTGGGCGTCGGCCGAGCCTGACAAGCCCCTAGGGCAGGCAAGGGTTCCCAGAGGGCTCATTTGCAACCCGCGGAGGCCCGGGGCAGTCTGTGTGTGCGGCCCGGGGACACCCGCATGTGTGTGTGCTCCCCCCGTGGCCGGCCGCTGCCGCTAGCCAGCACCTGGGGGCAGTTGGCAGCACCGCCTGGGCAGCCTCCTAGAGCCAGGTGTCTGGCGGGCTCCGGGGGCAAATGGACTACGGAATCCGAGAGGGGCCCGTCCGCTCCAAATCCCAAAATGCGCTGCGGCCTCCAGGGACACAGGGGATACAAGTGGCTGTGTGGCTTGCAGTGCCCGACCAGAGGGAGGCAGGGAGGGTGGGAGGGAGGCTGGCTGCTGAGGCGCAGCCTCCACCAGCCCTTCGGGGAACTGCCAGCGGAGGCTTGGGCAGTGGGGGCTGCCCTCTCAGACATCCCGTTCCCTGTGGCTGCAGCAGGGCTGCAGGGTCGGGCGCGCCCTCAGGCCTTGGGGGCTTCTTGCCTCTGGGCGGGGCTTCCACGCACAAGGTGGCACCTCATCCCGGACCAAGGGTGGTGGCGGGCACCCAGGAGGTGCTGGGGGTCGCAGGAGAGTCGTGCCCTGGGCCTTTACAACACTTTTGGTCCGGGAGCATATCAGTCCACCCTCGGGAGGCCCTGCTGGGACAGCCCGTGCCTGAGCTCCGAGCTCATAGCCCTTGGACCGCCCCAGTGGGCTTCAGGAGTGGGTGTGTGCCAGCAGCAGTCCCCCCCCACTCACCCACCCTGCGTCGGCCCCGCCCGACAAGCCCCTAGGGCAGGCAAGGGTTCCCGGAGGGCTCATTTGCAACCCACGGAGGCGCGGGGCAGTCCGTGTGTGCGGCCCGGGGACACCCGCAGGTGTGTGTGCTCCCCCCGTGGCCGGCCGCTGCCACTGCCGCTAGCTAGCACCTGGGGGCAGTTGGCAGCACCGCCTGGGCAGCCTCCTAGAGCCAGGGGTCTGGCGGGCTCTGGGGGCAAATGGACTACGGAAGCCGAGAGGGGCCCGTCCGCTCCAAAACCCAAAACGCGCTGCGGCCTCCAGGGACACAGGGGACACAAGTGGCTGTGTGGCTTGCAGTGCCCGACCAGAGGGAGGCAGGGAGGGTGGGAGGGAGGCTGGCTGCTGAGGCGCAGCCGCCACCAGCCCTTCGGGGAACTGCCAGCGGAGGCTTGGGCAGTGGGGACTGCCCTCTCAGACATCCCGTTCCCTGTGGCTGCAGCAGGGCTGCAGGGTCGGGCGCGCCCTCGGGCCTTGGGGGCTTCTTGCCTCTGGGCGGGGCTTCCACGCACAAGGTGGCACCTCATCCCGGCCCAAGGGTGGTGGCGGGCACCCAGGAGGTGCTGGGGGTAACAGGAGAGTCGTGCCCTGGGCCTTTACAACACTTTTGGTCCGGGAGCATATCGGTCCACCCTCGCGAGGCCCTGCTGGGACAGCCCGTGCCCGAGCTCCGAGCTCATAGCCCTTGGACCGCCCCAGTGGGCTTCAGGAGTGGGTGTGTGCCAGCAGCAGTCCCCCCCCACTCACCCACCCTGCGTCGGCCCCGCCCGACAAGCCCCTAGGGCAGGCAAGGGTTCCCGGAGGGCTCATTTGCAACCCACGGAGGCGCGGGGCAGTCCGTGTGTGCGGCCCGGGGACACCCACAGGTGTGTGTGCTCCCCCCGTGGCCGGCCGCTGCCACTGCCGCTAGCTAGCACCTGGGGGCAGTTGGCAGCACCGCCTGGGCAGCCTCCTAGAGCCAGGGGTCTGGCGGGCTCCGGGGGCAAATGGACTACGGAAGCCGAGAGGGGCCCGTCCGCTCCAAAACCCAAAACGCGCTGCGGCCTCCAGGGACACAGGGGACACAAGTGGCTGTGTGGCTTGCAGTGCCCGACCAGAGGGAGGCAGGGAGGGTGGGAGGGAGGCTGGCTGCTGAGGCGCAGCCGCCACCAGCCCTTCGGGGAACTGCCAGCGGAGGCTTGGGCAGTGGGGGCTGCCCTCTCAGACATCCCGTTCCCTGTGGCTTCAGCAGGGCTGCAAGGTCGGGCGCGCCCTCGGGCCTTGGGGGCTTCTTGCCTCTGAGCGGGGCTTCCACGCACAAGGTGGCACCTCATCCCGGCCCAAGGGTGGTGGCGGGCACCCAGGAGGTGCTGGGGGTCGCAGCAGGGTCGGTCCCTGGGCGTCGGCCGAGCCTGACAAGCCCCTAGGGCAGGCAAGGGTTCCCAGAGGGCTCATTTGCAACCCGCGGAGGCCCGGGGCAGTCTGTGTGTGCGGCCCGGGGACACCCGCATGTGTGTGTGCTCCCCCCGTGGCCGGCCGCTGCCGCTAGCCAGCACCTGGGGGCAGTTGGCAGCACCGCCTGGGCAGCCTCCTAGAGCCAGGTGTCTGGCGGGCTCCGGGGGCAAATGGACTACGGAATCCGAGAGGGGCCCGTCCGCTCCAAATCCCAAAATGCGCTGCGGCCTCCAGGGACACAGGGGATACAAGTGGCTGTGTGGCTTGCAGTGCCCGACCAGAGGGAGGCAGGGAGGGTGGGAGGGAGGCTGGCTGCTGAGGCGCAGCCTCCACCAGCCCTTCGGGGAACTGCCAGCGGAGGCTTGGGCAGTGGGGGCTGCCCTCTCAGACATCCCGTTCCCTGTGGCTGCAGCAGGGCTGCAGGGTCGGGCGCGCCCTCAGGTCTTGGGGGCTTCTTGCCTCTGGGCGGGGCTTCCACGCACAAGGTGGCACCTCATCCCGGCCCAAGGGTGGTGGCGGGCACCCAAGAGGTGCTGGGGGTCGCAGGAGAGTCGTGCCCTGGGCCTTTACAACACTTTTGGTCCGGGAGCATATCAGTCCACCCTCGGGAGGCCCTGCTGGGACAGCCCGTGCCCGAGCTCCGAGCTCATAGCCCTTGGACCGCCCCAGTGGGCTTCAGGAGTGGGTGTGTGCCAGCAGCAGTCCCCCCCCACTCACCCACCCTGCGTCGGCCCCGCCCGACAAGCCCCTAGGGCAGGCAAGGGTTCCCGGAGGGCTCATTTGCAACCCACGGAGGCGCGGGGCAGTCCGTGTGTGCGGCCCGGGGACACCCGCAGGTGTGTGTGCTCCCCCCGTGGCCGGCCGCTGCCACTGCCGCTAGCTAGCACCTGGGGGCAGTTGGCAGCACCGCCTGGGCAGCCTCCTAGAGCCAGGGGTCTGGCGGGCTCTGGGGGCAAATGGACTACGGAAGCCGAGAGGGGCCCGTCCGCTCCAAAACCCAAAACGCGCTGCGGCCTCCAGGGACACAGGGGACACAAGTGGCTGTGTGGCTTGCAGTGCCCGACCAGAGGGAGGCAGGGAGGGTGGGAGGGAGGCTGGCTGCTGAGGCGCAGCCGCCACCAGCCCTTCGGGGAACTGCCAGCGGAGGCTTGGGCAGTGGGGGCTGCCCTCTCAGACATCCCGTTCCCTGTGGCTGCAGCAGGGCTGCAGGGTCGGGCGCGCCCTCGGGCCTTGGGGGCTTCTTGCCTCTGGGCGGGGCTTCCACGCACAAGGTGGCACCTCATCCCGGCCCAAGGGTGGTGGCGGGCACCCAGGAGGTGCTGGGGGTCGCAGGAGAGTCGTGCCCTGGGCCTTTACAACACTTTTGGTCCGGGAGCATATCGGTCCACCCTCGCGAGGCCCTGCTGGGACAGCCCGTGCCCGAGCTCCGAGCTCATAGCCCTTGGACCGCCCCAGTGGGCTTCAGGAGTGGGTGTGTGCCAGCAGCAGTCCCCCCCCACTCACCCACCCTGCGTCGGCCCCGCCTGACAAGCCCCTAGGGCAGGCAAGGGTTCCCGGAGGGCTCATGTGCAACCCACAGAGGCGCGGGGCAGTCCGTGTGTGTGGCCCGGGGACACCCGCAGGTGTGTGTGCTCCCCCCGTGGCCGGCCGCTGCCACTGCCACTAGCTAGCACCTGGGGGCAGTTGGCAGCACCGCCTGGGCAGCCTCCTAGAGCCAGGGGTCTGGCGGGCTCCGGGGGCAAATGGACTACGGAAGCCGAGAGGGGCCCGTCCGCTCCAAAACCCAAAACGCGCTGCGGCCTCCAGGGACACAGGGGACACAAGTGGCTGTGTGGCTTGCAGTGCCCGACCAGAGGGAGGCAGGGAGGGTGGGAGGGAGGCTGGCTGCTGAGGCGCAGCCGCCACCAGCCCTTTGGGGAACTGCCAGCGGAGGCTTGGGCAGTGGGGGCTGCCCTCTCAGACATCCCGTTCCCTGTGGCTGCAGCAGGGCTGCAGGGTCGGGCGCGCCCTCGGGCCTTGGGGCTTCTTGCCTCTGGGCGGGGCTTCCACGCACAAGGTGGCACCTCATCCCGGCCCAAGGGTGGTGGCGGGAACCCAGGAGGTGCTGGGGGTCGCAGCAGGGTCGTGCCCTGGGCGTTGGCAGCACCTGACAAGCCCCTAGGGCAGGCAAGGGTTCCCAGAGGGCTCATTTGCAACCCGCGGAGGCCCGGGGCAGTCTGTGTGTGCGGCCCGGGGACACCCGCATGTGTGTGTGCTCTCCCCGTGGCCGACCGCTGGCGCTAGCCAGCACCTGGCGGCAGTTGGCAGCACCGCCTGGGCAGCCTCCTAGAGCCAGGGGTCTGGCGGGCTCTGGGGGCAAATGGACCATGGAAGCCGAGAGGGGCCCGTCCGCTCCAAAACCCAAAACGCGCTGCGGCCTCCAGGGACACATGGGACACAAGTGGCTGTGTGGCTTGCAGTGCCCGACCAGAGGGAGGCAGGGAGGGTGGGAGGGAGGCTGGCTGCTGAGGCGCAGCCACCACCAGCCCTTCGGGGAACTGCCAGCGGAGGCTTGGGCAGTGGGGGCTGCCCTCTCAGACATCCCGTTCCCTGTGGCTGCAGCAGGGCTGCAGGGTCGGGCGCGCCCTCGGGCCTTGGGGGCTTCTTGCCTCTGGGCGGGGCTTCCACGCACAAGGTGGCACCTCATCCCGGCCCAAGGGTGGTGGCGGGCACCCAGGAGGTGCTGGGGGTCGCAGCAGGGTCGTGCCCTGGGCCTTTACAACACTTTTGGTCCGGGAGCATATCGGTCCACCCTCGGGAGGCCCTGCTGGGACAGCCCGTGCCCGAGCTCCGAGCTCATAGCCCTTGGACCGCCCCAGTGGGCTTCAGGAGTGGGTGTGTGCCAGCAGCAGTCCCCCCCACTCACCCACCCTGCGTCGGCCCCGCCCGACAAGCCCCTAGGGCAGGCAAGGGTTCCCGGAGGGCTCATTTGCAACCCACGGAGGCGCGGGGCAGTCCGTGTGTGCGGCCCGGGGACACCCGCAGGTGTGTGTGCTCCCCCCGTGGCCGGCCGCTGCCACTGCCGCTAGCTAGCACCTGGGGGCAGTTGGCAGCACCGCCTGGGCAGCCTCCTAGAGCCAGGTGTCTGGCGGGCTCCGGGGGCAAATGGACTACGGAATCCGAGAGGGGCCCGTCCGCTCCAAATCCCAAAATGCGCTGCGGCCTCCAGGGACACAGGGGATACAAGTGGCTGTGTGGCTTGCAGTGCCCGACCAGAGGGAGGCAGGGAGGGTGGGAGGGAGGCTGGCTGCTGAGGCGCAGCCTCCACCAGCCCTTCGGGGAACTGCCAGCGGAGGCTTGGGCAGTGGGGGCTGCCCTCTCAGACATCCCGTTCCCTGTGGCTGCAGCAGGGCTGCAGGGTCGGGCGCGCCCTCAGGCCTTGGGGGCTTCTTGCCTCTGGGCGGGGCTTCCACGCACAAGGTGGCACCTCATCCCGGCCCAAGGGTGGTGGCGGGCACCCAGGAGGTGCTGGGGGTCGCAGGAGAGTCGTGCCCTGGGCCTTTACAACACTTTTGGTCCGGGAGCATATCAGTCCACCCTCGGGAGGCCCTGCTGGGACAGCCCGTGCCCGAGCTCCGAGCTCATAGCCCTTGGACCGCCCCAGTGGGCTTCAGGAGTGGGTGTGTGCCAGCAGCAGTCTCCCCCCACTCACCCACCCTGCGTCGGCCCCGCCCGACAAGCCCCTAGGGCAGGCAAGGGTTCCCGGAGGGCTCATTTGCAACCCACGGAGGCGCGGGGCAGTCCGTGTGTGCGGCCCGGGGACACCCGCAGGTGTGTGTGCTTCCCCCGTGGCCGGCCGCTGCCACTGCCGCTAGCTAGCACCTGGGGGCAGTTGGCAGCACCGCCTGGGCAGCCTCCTAGAGCCAGGGGTCTGGCGGGCTCTGGGGGCAAATGGACTACGGAAGCCGAGAGGGGCCCGTCCGCTCCAAAACCCAAAACGCGCTGCGGCCTCCAGGGACACAGGGGACACAAGTGGCTGTGTGGCTTGCAGTGCCCGACCAGAGGGAGGCAGGGAGGGTGGGAGGGAGGCTGGCTGCTGAGGCGCAGCCGCCACCAGCCCTTTGGGGAACTGCCAGCGGAGGCTTGGGCAGTGGGGGCTGCCCTCTCAGACATCCCGTTCCCTGTGGCTGCAGCAGGGCTGCAGGGTCGGGCGCGCCCTCGGGCCTTGGGGGCTTCTTGCCTCTGGGCGGGGCTTCCACGCACAAGGTGGCACCTCATCCCGGCCCAAGGGTGGTGGCGGGAACCCAGGAGGTGCTGGGGGTCGCAGCAGGGTCGGTCCCTGGGCGTCGGCCGCACCTGACAAGCCCCTAGGGCAGGCAAGGGTACCCAGAGGGCTCTGTTGCAACCCGCGGAGGCCCGGGGCAGTCTGTGTGTGCGGCCCGGGGACACCCGCATGTGTGTGTGCTCTCCCCGTGGCCGGCCGCTGCCGCTAGCCAGCACCTGGGGGTAGTTGGCAGCACCGCCTGGGCAGCCTCCTAGAGCCAGGGGTCTGGCGGGCTCCGGGGGCAAATGGACTACGGAAGCCGAGAGGGGCCCGTCCGCTCCAAAACCCAAAACGCGCTGCGGCCTCCAGGGACACAGGGGACACAAATGGCTGTGTGGCTTGCAGTGCCCGACCAGAGGGAGGCAGGGAGGGTGGGAGGGAGGCTGGCTACTGAGGCGCAGCCGCCACCAGCCCTTCGGGGAACTGCCAGCGGAGGCTTGGGCAGTGGGGGCTGCCCTCTCAGACATCCCGTTCCCTGTGGCTGCAGCAGGGCTGCAGGGTCGGGCGCGCCCTCGGGCCTTGGGGGCTTCTTGCCTGTAGGCAGGGCTTCCACGCACAAGGTGGCACCTCATCCCGGCCCAAGGGTGGTGGCGGGCACCCAGGAGGTGCTGGGGGTCGCAGGAGAGTCGTGCCCTGGGCCTTTACAACACTTTTGGTCCGGGAGCATATCGGTCCACCCTCGGGAGGCCCTGCTGGGACAGCCCGTGCCCGAGCTCCGAGCTCATAGCCCTTGGACCGCCCCAGTGGGCTTCAGGAGTGGGTGTGTGCCAGCAGCAGTCCCCCCCCACTCACCCACCCTGCGTCGGCCCCGCCCGACAAGCCCCTAGGGCAGGCAAGGGTTCCCGGAGGGCTCATTTGCAACCCACGGAGGCGAGGGGCAGTCCGTGTGTGCGGCCCGGGGACACCCGCAGGTGTGTGTGCTCCCCCCGTGGCCGGCCGCTGCCACTGCTGCTAGCTAGCACCTGGGGGCAGTTGGCAGCACCGCCTGGGCAGCCTCCTAGAGCCAGGGGTCTGGCGGGCTCCGGGGGCAAATGGACTACGGAAGCCGAGAGGGGCCCGTCCGCTCCAAAACCCAAAACGCGCTGCGGCCTCCAGGGACACAGGGGACACAAGTGGCTGTGTGGCTTGCAGTGCCCGACCAGAGGGAGGCAGGGAGGGTGGGAGGGAGGCTGGCTGCTGAGGCGCAGCCGCCACCAGCCCTTCGGGGAACTGCCAGCGGAGGCTTGGGCAGTGGGGGCTGCCCTCTCAGACATCCCGTTCCCTGTGGCTGCAGCAGGGCTGCAGGGTCGGGCGCGCCCTCGGGCCTTGGGGGATTCTTCCCTTGGGCGGGGCTTCCACGCACAAGGTGGCACCTCATCCCGGCCCAAGGGTGGTGGCGGGCACCCAAGAGGTGCTGGGGGTCGCAGCAGGGTCGTGCCCTGGGCCTTTACAACACTTTTGGTCCGGGAGCATATCGGTCCACCCTCCGGAGCCACTGCTGGGACAGCCCGTGCCCGAGCTCCGAGCTCATAGCCCTTGGACCGCCCCAGTGGGCTTCAGGAGTGGGTGTGTGCGAGCAGCAGTCCCCCCCACTCACCCACCCTGCGTCGGCCCCGCCCGACAAGCCCCTAGGGCAGGCAAGGGTTCCCGGAGGGCTCATTTGCAACCCACGGAGGCGCGGGGCAGTCCGTGTGTGCGGCCCGGGGACACCCGCAGGTGTGTGTGCTCCCCCCGTGGCCGGCCGCTGCCACTGCCACTAGCTAGCACCTGGGGGCAGTTGGCAGCACCGCCTGGGCAGCCTCCTAGAGCCAGGGGTCTGGCGGGCTCAGGGGGCAAATGGACTACGGAAGCCGAGAGGGGCCCATCCGCTCCAAAACCCAAAACGCGCTGCGGCCTCCAGGGACACAGGGGACACAAGTGGCTGTGTGGCTTGCAGTGCCCGACCAGAGGGAGGCAGGGAGGGTGGGAGGGAGGCTGGCTGCTGAGGCGCAGCCGCCACCAGCCCTTCGGGGAACTGCCAGCGGAGGCTTGGGCAGTGGGGGCTGCCCTCTCAGACATCCCGTTCCCTGTGGCTGCAGCAGGGCTGCAGGGTCGGGCGCGCCTTCGGGCCTTGGGGGCTTCTTGCCTCTGGGCGGGGCTTCCACGTACAAGGTGGCACCTCATCCCGGCCCAAGGGTGGTGGCGGGCACCCAGGAGGTGCTGGTGGTCGCAGCAGGGTCGTGCCCTGGGCCTTTACAACACTTTTTGTCCGGGAGCATATCGGTCCACCCTCGGGAGGGCCAGTTGGGACAGCCCGTGCCCGAGCTCCGAGCTCATAGCCCTTGGACCGCCCCAGTGGGCTTCAGGAGTGGGTGTGTGCCAGCAGCAGTCCCCCCCCACTCACCCACCCTGCGTCGGCCCCGCCCGACAAGCCCCTAGGGCAGGCAAGGGTTCCCGGAGGGCTCATTTGCAACCCACGGAGGCGCGGGGCAGTCCGTGTGTGCGGCCCGGGGACACCCGCAGGTGTGTGTGCTCCCCCCGTGGCCGGCCGCTGCCACTGCCGCTAGCTAGCACCTGGGGGCAGTTGGCAGCACCGCCTGGGCAGCCTCCTAGAGCCAGGGGTCTGGCGGGCTCCGGGGGCAAATGGACTACGGAAGCCGAGAGGGGCCCGTCCGCTCCAAAACCCAAAACGCGCTGCGGCCTCCAGGGACACAGGGGACACAAGTGGCTGTGTGGCTTGCAGTGCCCGACCAGAGGGAGGCAGGGAGGGTGGGAGGGAGGCTGGCTGCTGAGGCGCAGCCGCCACCAGCCCTTCGGGGAACTGCCAGCGGAGGCTTGGGCAGTGGGGGCTGCCCTCTCAGACATCCCGTTCCCTGTGGCTGCAGCAGGGCTGCAGGGTCGGGCGCGCCCTCGGGCCTTGGGGGCTTCTTGCCTCTGGGCGGGGCTTCCACGCACAAGGTGGCACCTCATCCCGGCCCAAGGGTGGTGGCGGGCACCCAGGAAGTTCTGGGGGTCGCAGCAAGGTCGCTCCCTGGGCGTCGGCCGCGCCTGACAAGCCCCTAGGGCAGGCAAGGGTTCCCAGAGGGCTCATTTGCAACCCGCGGAGGCCCGGGGCAGTCTGTGTGTGCAGCCCGGGGACACCCGCATGTGTGTGTGCTCCACCCGTGGCCGGCCGCTGCCGCTAGCCAGCACCTGGGGGCAGTTGGCAGCACCGCCTGGGCAGCCTCCTAGAGCCAGGGGTCTGGCGGGCTCCGAGGGCAAATGGACTACGGAAGCCGAGAGGGGCCCGTCCGCTCCAAAACCCAAAACGCGCTGCGGCCTCCAGGGACACAGGGGACACAAGTGGCTGTGTGGCTTGCAGTGCCCGACCAGAGGGAGGCAGGGAGGGTGGGAGGGAGGCTGGCTGCTGAGGCGCAGCCGCCACCAGCCCTTCGGGGAACTGCCAGCGGAGGCTTGGGCAGTGGGGGCTGCCCTCTCAGACATCCCGTTCCCTGTGGCTGCAGCAGGGCTGCAGGGTCGGGCGCGCCCTCGGGCCTTGGGGGCTTCTTGCCTCTGGGCGGGGCTTCCACGCACAAGGTGGCACCTCATCCCGGCCCAAGGGTGGTGGCGGGCACCCAGGAGGTGCTGGGGGTCGCAGCAGGGTCGTGCCCTGGGCCTTTACAACACTTTTGGTCCGGGAGCATATCGGTCCACCCTCGGGAGGCCCTGCTGGGACAGCCCGTGCCCGAGCTCCGAGCTCATAGCCCTTGGACCGCCCCAGTGGGCTTCAGGAGTGGGTGTGTGCCAGCAGCAGTCCCCCCCACTCACCCACCCTGCGTCGGCCCCGCCCGACAAGCCCCTAGGGCAGGCAAGGGTTCCCGGAGGGCTCATTTGCAACCCACGGAGGCGCGGGGCAGTCCGTGTGTGCGGCCCGGGGACACCCGCAGGTGTGTGTGCTCCCCCCGTGGCCGGCCGCTGCCACTGCCGCTAGCTAGCACCTGGGGGCAGTTGGCAGCACCGCCTGGGCAGCCTCCTAGAGCCAGGGGTCTGGCGGGCTCCGGGGGCAAATGGACTACGGAAGCCGAGAGGGGCCCGTCCGCTCCAAAACCCAAAACGTGCTGCGGCCTCCAGGGACACAGGGGACACAAGTGGCTGTGTGGCTTGCAGTGCCCGACCAGAGGGAGGCAGGGAGGGTGGGAGGGAGGCTGGCTGCTGAGGCGCAGCCGCCACCAGCCCTTCGGGGAACTGCCAGCGGAGGCTTGGGCAGTGGGGGCTGCCCTCTCAGACATCCCGTTCTCTGTGGCTGCAGCAGGGCTGCAGGGTCGGGCACGCCCTCGGGCCTTGGGGGCTTCTTGCCTCTGGGCGGGGCTTCCACGCACAAGGTGGCACCTCATCCCGGCCCAAGGGTGGTGGCGGGCACGCAGGAGGTGCTGGGGGTCGCAGCAGGGTCGGTCCCTGGGCGTCGGCCGCACCTGACAAGCCCCTAGGGCAGGCAAGGGTACCCAGAGGGCTCATTTGCAACCCGCGGAGGCCCGGGGCAGTCTGTGTGTGCGGCCCGGGGACACCCGCAGGTGTGTGTGCTCTCCCCGTGGCCGGCCGCTGCCGCTAGCCAGCACCTGGGGGCAGTTGGCAGCACCGCCTGGGCAGCCTCCTAGAGCCAGGGGTCTGGCGGGCTCCGGGGGCAAATGGACTACGGAAGCCGAGAGGGGCCCGTCCGCTCCAAAACCCAAAACGCGCTGCGGCCTCCAGGGACACAGGGGACACAAGTGGCTGTGTGGCTTGCAGTGCCCGACCAGAGGGAGGCAGGGAGGGTGGGAGGGAGGCTGGCTGCTGAGGCGCAGCCGCCACCAGCCCTTCGGGGAACTGCCAGCGGAGGCTTGGGCAGTGGGGGCTGCCCTCTCAGACATCCCGTTCCCTGTGGCTGCAGCAGGGCTGCAGGGTCGGGCGCGCCCTCGGGCCTTGGGGGCTTCTTGCCTGTAGGCAGGGCTTCCACGCACAAGGTGGCACCTCATCCCGGCCCAAGGGTGGTGGCGGGCACCCAGGAGGTGCTGGGGGTCGCAGGAGAGTCGTGCCCTGGGCCTTTACAACACTTTTGGTCCGGGAGCATATCGGTCCACCCTCGGGAGGCCCTGCTGGGACAGCCCGTGCCCGAGCTCCGAGCTCATAGCCCTTGGACCGCCCCAGTGGGCTTCAGGAGTGGGTGTGTGCCAGCAGCAGTCCCCCCCCACTCACCCACCCTGCGTCGGCCCCGCCCGACAAGCCCCTAGGGCAGGCAAGGTTTCCCGGAGGGCTCATTTGCAACCCACGGAGGCGCGGGGCAGTCCTTGTGTGCGGCTCGGGGACACCCGCAGGTGTGTGTGCTCCCCCCGTGGCCGGCCGCTGCCACTGCCGCTAGCTAGCACCTGGGGGCAGTTGGCAGCACCGCCTGGGCAGCCTCCTAGAGCCAGGGGTCTGGCGGGCTCCGGGGGCAAATGTACTACGGAAGCCGAGAGGGGCCCGTCCGCTCCAAAACCCAAAACGCGCTGCGGCCTCCAGGGACACAGGGGACACAAGTGGCTGTGTGGCTTGCAGTGCCCGACCAGAGGGAGGCAGGGAGGGTGGGAGGGAGGCTGGCTGCTGAGGCGCAGCCGCCACCAGCCCTTTGGTGAACTGCCAGCGGTGGCTTGGGCAGTGGGGGCTGCCCTCTCAGACATCCCGTTCCCTGTGGCTGCAGCAGGGCTGCAGGGTCGGGCGCGCCCTCGGGCCTTGGGGGCTTCTTGCCTCTGGGCGGGGCTTCCACGCACAAGGTGGCACCTCATCCCGGCCCAAGGGTGGTGGCGGGCACCCAGGAGGTGCTGGGGGTCGCAGCAGGGTCGTGCCCTGGGCCTTTACAACACTTTTGGTCCGGGAGCATATCGGTCCACCCTCAGGAGGCCCTGCTGGGACAGCCCGTGCCCGAGCTCCGAGCTCATAGCCCTTGGACCGCCCCAGTGGGCTTCAGGAGTGGGTGTGTGCCAGCAGCAGTCCCCCCCCCACACTCACCCACCCTGCGTCGGCCCCGCCCGACAAGCCCCTAGGGCAGGCAAGGGTTCCCGGAGGGCTCATTTGCAACCCACGGAGGCGCGGGGCAGTCCGTGTGTTCGGCCCGGGGACACCCGCAGGTGTGTGTGCTCCCCCCGTGGCCGGCCGCTGCCACTGCCGCTAGCTAGCACCTGGGGGCAGTTGGCAGCACCGCCTGGGCAGCCTCCTAGAGCCAGGGGTCTGGCGGGCTCCGGGGGCAAATGGACTACGGAAGCCGAGAGGGGCCCGTCCGCTCCAAAACCCAAAACGTGCTGCGGCCTCCAGGGACACAGGGGACACAAGTGGCTGTGTGGCTTGCAGTGCCCGACCAGAGGGAGGCAGGGAGGGTGGGAGGGAGGCTGGCTGCTGAGGCGCAGCCGCCACCAGCCCTTCGGGGAACTGCCAGCGGAGGCTTGGGCAGTGGGGGCTGCCCTCTCAGACATCCCGTTCCCTGTGGCTGCAGCAGGGCTGCAGGGTCGGGCACGCCCTCGGGCCTTGGGGGCTTCTTGCCTCTGGGCGGGGCTTCCACGCACAAGGTGGCACCTCATCCCTGCCCAAGGGTGGTGGCGGGCACGCAGGAGGTGCTGGGGGTCGCAGCAGGGTCGGTCCCTGGGCGTCGGCCGCACCTGACAAGCCCCTAGGGCAGGCAAGGGTACCCAGAGGGCTCATTTGCAACCCGCGGAGGCCCGGGGCAGTCTGTGTGTGCGGCCCGGGGACACCCGCATGTGTGTGTGCTCTCCCCGTGGCCGGCCGCTGCCGCTAGCCAGCACCTGGGGGCAGTTGGCAGCACCGCCTGGGCAGCCTCCTAGAGCCAGGGGTCTGGCGGGCTCCGGGGGCAAATGGACTACGGAAGCCGAGAGGGGCCCGTCCGCTCCAAAACCCAAAACGCGCTGCGGCCTCCAGGGACACAGGGGACACAAGTGGCTGTGTGGCTTGCAGTGCCCGACCAGAGGGAGGCAGGGAGGGTGGGAGGGAGGCTGGCTGCTGAGGCACAGCCGCCACCAGCCCTTCGGGGAACTGCCAGCGGAGGCTTGGGCAGTGGGGGCTGCCCTCTCAGACATCCCGTTCCCTGTGGCTGCAGCAGGGCTGCAGGGTCGGGCGCGCCCTCGGGCCTTGGGGGCTTCTTGCCTGTAGGCAGGGCTTCCACGCACAAGGTGGCACCTCATCCCGGCCCAAGGGTGGTGGCGGGCACCCAGGAGGTGCTGGGGGTCGCAGGAGAGTCGTGCCCTGGGCCTTTACAACACTTTTGGTCCGGGAGCATATCGGTCCACCCTCCGGAGGCCCTGCTGGGACAGCCCGTGCCCGAGCTCCGAGCTCATAGCCCTTGGACCGCCCCAGTGGGCTTCAGGAGTGGGTGTGTGCCAGCAGCAGTCCCCCCCACTCACCCACCCTGCGTCGGCCCCGCCCGACAAGCCCCTAGGGCAGGCAAGGGTTCCCGGAGGGCTCATTTGCAACCCACGGAGGCGTGGGGCAGTCCGTGTGTGCGGCCCGGGGACACCCGCAGGTGTGTGTGCTCCCCCCGTGGCCGGCCGCTGCCACTGCCACTAGCTAGCACCTGGGGGCAGTTGGCAGCACCGCCTGGGCAGCCTCCTAGAGCCAGGGGTCTGGCGGGCTCCGGGGGCAAATGGACTACGGAAGCCGAGAGGGGCCCGTCCGCTCCAAAACCCAAAACGCGCTGCGGCCTCCAGGGACACAGGGGACACAAGTGGCTGTGTGGCTTGCAGTGCCCGACCAGAGGGAGGCAGGGAGGGTGGGAGGGAGGCTGGCTGCTGAGGCGCAGCCGCCACCAGCCCTTCGGGGAACTGCCAGCGGAGGCTTGGGCAGTGGGGGCTGCCCTCTCAGACATCCCGTTCCCTGTGGCTGCAGCAGGGCTGCAGGGTCGGGCGCGCCCTCGGGCCTTGGGGGCTTCTTGCCTCTGGGCGGGGCTTCCACGCACAAGGTGGCACCTCATCCCGGCCCAAGGGTGGTGGCGGGCACCCAGGAGGTGCTGGGGGTCGCAGCAGGGTCGTGCCCTGGGCCTTTACAACACTTTTGGTCCGGGAGCATATCGGTCCACCCTCGGGAGGCCCTGCTGGGACAGCCCGTGCCCGAGCTCCGAGCTCATAGCCCTTGGACCGCCCCAGTGGGCTTCAGGAGTGGGTGTGTGCCAGCAGCAGTCCCCCCCCACTCACCCACCCTGCGTCGGCCCCGCCCGACAAGCCCCTAGGGCAGGCAAGGGTTCCCGGAGGGCTCATTTGCAACCCACGGAGGCGCGGGGCAGTCCGTGTGTGCGGCCCGGGGACACCCGCAGGTGTGTGTGCTCCCCCCGTGGCCGGCCGCTGCCACTGCCACTAGCTAGCACCTGGGGGCAGTTGGCAGCACCGCCTGGGCAGCCTCCTAGAGCCAGGGGTCTGGCGGGCTCCGGGGGCAAATGGACTACGGAAGCCGAGAGTGGCCCGTCCGCTCCAAAACCCAAAACGCGCTGCGGCCTCCAGGGACACAGGGGACACAAGTGGCTGTGTGGCTTGCAGTGCCCGACCAGAGGGAGGCAGGGAGGGTGGGAGGGAGGCTGGCTGCTGAGGCGCAGCCGCCACCAGCCCTTCGGGGAACTGCCAGCGGAGGCTTGGGCAGTGGGGGCTGCCCTCTCAGACATCCCGTTCCCTGTGGCTGCAGCAGGGCTGCAGGGTCGGGCGCGCCCTCGGGCCTTGGGGGCTTCTTGCCTCTGGGCGGGGCTTCCACGCACAAGGTGGCACCTCATCCCGGCCCAAGGGTGGTGGCGGGCACGCAGGAGGTGCTGGGGGTCGCAGCAGGGTCGGTCCCTGGGCGTCGGCCGCACCTGACAAGCCCCTAGGGCAGGCAAGGGTACCCAGAGGGCTCATTTGCAACCCGCGGAGGCCCGGGGCAGTCTGTGTGTGCGGCCCGGGGACACCCGCAGGTGTGTGTGCTCTCCCCGTGGCCGGCCGCTGCCGCTAGCCAGCACCTGGGGGCAGTTGGCAGCACCGCCTGGGCAGCCTCCTAGAGCCAGGGGTCTGGCGGGCTCCGGGGGCAAATGGACTACGGAAGCCGAGAGGGGCCCGTCCGCTCCAAAACCCAAAACGCGCTGCGGCCTCCAGGGACACAGGGGACACAAGTGGCTGTGTGGCTTGCAGTGCCCGACCAGAGGGAGGCAGGGAGGGTGGGAGGGAGGCTGGCTGCTGAGGCGCAGCCGCCACCAGCCCTTCGGGGAACTGCCAGCGGAGGCTTGGGCAGTGGGGGCTGCCCTCTCAGACATCCCGTTCCCTGTGGCTGCAGCAGGGCTGCAGGGTAGGGCGCGCCCTCGGGCCGTGGGGGCTTCTTGCCTCTGGGCGGGGCTTCCACGCACAAGGTGGCACCTCATCCCGGCCCAAGGGTGGTGGCGGGCATCCAGGAGGTGCTGGGGGTCGCAGGAGAGTCGTGCCCTGGGCCTTTACAACACTTTTGGTCCGGGAGCATATCGGTCCACCCTCGCGAGGCCCTGCTGGGACAGCCCGTGCCCGAGCTCCGAGCTCATAGCCCTTGGACCGCCCCAGTGGGCTTCAGGAGTGGGTGTGTGCCAGCAGCAGTCCCCCCCCACTCACCCACCCTGCGTCGGCCCCGCCCGACAAGCCCCTAGGGCAGGCAAGGGTTCCCGGAGGGCTCATTTGCAACCCACGGAGGCGCGGGGCAGTCCGTGTGTGCGGCCCGGGGACACCCGCAGGTGTGTGTGCTCCCCCCGTGGCCGGCCGCTGCCACTGCCGCTAGCTAGCACCTGGGGGCAGTTGGCAGCACCGCCTGGGCAGCCTCCTAGAGCCAGGGGTCTGGCGGGCTCCGGGGGCAAATGGACTACGGAAGCCGAAAGGGGCCCGTCCGCTCCAAAACCCAAAACGCGCTGCGGCCTCCAGGGACACAGGGGACACAAGTGGCTGTGTGGCTTGCAGTGCCCGACCAGAGGGAGGCAGGGAGGGTGGGAGGGAGGCTGGCTGCTGAGGCGCAGCCGCCACCAGCCCTTCGGGGAACTGCCAGCGGAGGCTTGGGCAGTGGGGGCTGCCCTCTCAGACATCCCGTTCCCTGTGGCTGCAGCAGGGCTGCAGGGTCGGGCGCGCCCTCGGGCCTTGGGGGCTTCATCCCTTGGTCGGGGCTTCCACGCACAAGGTGGCACCTCATCCCGGCCCAAGGGTGGTGGCGGGCACCCAGGAGGTGCTGGGGGTCGCAGCAGGGTCGTGCCCTGGGCCTTTACAACACTTTTGGTCCGGGAGCATATCGGTCCACCCTCCGGAGGCCCTGCTGGGACAGCCCGTGCCCGAGCTCCGAGCTCATAGCCCTTGGACCGCCCCAGTGGGCTTCAGGAGTGGGTGTGTGCCAGCAGCAGTCCCCCCCCACTCACCCACCCTGCGTCGGCCCCGCCCGACAAGCCCCTAGGGCAGGCAAGGGTTCCCGGAGGGCTCATTTGCAACCCACGGAGGCGCGGGGCAGTCCGTGTGTGCGGCCCGGGGACACCCGCAGGTGTGTGTGCTCCCCCCGTGGCCGGCCGCTGCCACTGCCGCTAGCTAGCACCTGGGGGCAGTTGGCAGCACCGCCTGGGCAGCCTCCTAGAGCCAGGGGTCTGGCGGGCTCCGGGGGCAAATGGACTACGGAAGCCGAGAGGGGCCCGTCCGCTCCAAAACCCAAAACGCGCTGCGGCCTCCAGGGACACAGGGGACACAAGTGGCTGTGTGGCTTGCAGTGCCCGACCAGAGGGAGGCAGGGAGGGTGGGAGGGAGGCTGGCTGCTGAGGCGCAGCCGCCACCAGCCCTTCGGGGAACTGCCAGCGGAGGCTTGGGCAGTGGGGGCTGCCCTCTCAGACATCCCGTTCCCTGTGGCTGCAGCAGGGCTGCAGGGTCGGGCGCGCCCTCGGGCCTTGGGGGCTTCTTGCCTCTGGGCGGGGCTTCCACGCACAAGGTGGCACCTCATCCCGGCCCAAGGGTGGTGGCGGGCACCCAGGCGGTGCTGGGGGTCGCAGGAGAGTCGTGCCCTGGGCCTTTACAACACTTTTGGTCCGGGAGCATATCGGTCCACCCTCGGGAGGTCCTGCTGGGACAGCCCGTGCCCGAGCTCCGAGCTCATAGCCCTTGGACCGCCCCAGTGGGCTTCAGGAGTGGGTGTGTGCCAGCAGCAGTCCCCCCCCACTCACCCACCCTGCGTCGGCCCCGCCCGACAAGCCCCTAGGGCAGGCAAGGGTTCCCGGAGGGCTCATTTGCAACCCACGGAGGCGCGGGGCAGTCCGTGTGTGCGGCCCGGGGACACCCGCAGGTGTGTGTGCTCCCCCCGTGGCCGGCCGCTGCCACTGCCGCTAGCTAGCACCTGGGGGCAGTTGGCAGCACCGCCTGGGCAGCCTCCTAGAGCCAGGGGTCTGGCGGGCTCTGGGGGCAAATGGACTACGGAAGCCGAGAGGGGCCCGTCCGCTCCAAAACCCAAAACGCGCTGCGGCCTCCAGGGACACAGGGGACACAAGTGGCTGTGTGGCTTGCAGTGCCCGACCAGGGGGAGGCAGGGAGGGTGGGAGGGAGGCTGGCTGCTGAGGCGCAGCCGCCACCAGCCCTTCGGGGAACTGCCAGCGGAGGCTTGGGCAGTGGGGGCTGCCCTCTCAGACATCCCGTTCCCTGTGGCTGCAGCAGGGCTGCAGGGTCGGGCGCGCCCTCGGGCCTTGGGGGCTTCTTGCCTCTGGGCGGGGCTTCCACGCACAAGGTGGCACCTCATCCCGGCCCAAGGGTGGTGGCGGGCACCCAGGAGGTGCTGGGGGTCGCAGGAGAGTCGTGCCCTGGGCCTTTACAACACTTTTGGTCCGGGAGCATATCGGTCCACCCTCGCGAGGCCCTGCTGGGACAGCCCGTGCCCGAGCTCCGAGCTCATAGCCCTTGGACCGCCCCAGTGGGCTTCAGGAGTGGGTGTGTGCCAGCAGCAGTCCCCCCCCACTCACCCACCCTGCGTCGTCCCCGCCCGACAAGCCCCTAGGGCAGGCAAGGGTTCCCGGAGGGCTCATTTGCAACCCACGGAGGCGCGGGGCAGTCCGTGTGTGCGGCCCGGGGACACCCGCAGGTGTGTGTGCTCCCCCCGTGGCCGGCCGCTGCCACTGCCACTAGCTAGCACCTGGGGGCAGTTGGCAGCACCGCCTGGGCAGCCTCCTAGAGCCAGGGGTCTGGCGGGCTCCGGGGGCAAATGGACTACGGAAGCCGAGAGTGGCCCGTCCGCTCCAAAACCCAAAACGCGCTGCGGCCTCCAGGGACACAGGGGACACAAGTGGCTGTGTGGCTTGCAGTGCCCGACCAGAGGGAGGCAGGGAGGGTGGGAGGGAGGCTGGCTGCTGAGGCGCAGCCGCCACCAGCCCTTCGGGGAACTGCCAGCGGAGGCTTGGGCAGTGGGGGCTGCCCTCTCAGACATCCCGTTCCCTGTGGCTGCAGCAGGGCTGCAGGGTCGGGCGCGCCCTCGGGCCTTGGGGGCTTCTTGCCTCTGGGCGGGGCTTCCACGCACAAGGTGGCACCTCATCCCGGCCCAAGGGTGGTGGCGGGCACCCAGGAGGTGCTGGGGGTCACAGCAGGGTCGGTCCCTGGGCGTCGGCCGCACCTGACAAGCCCCTAGGGCAGGCAAGGGTACCCAGAGGGCTCATTTGCAACCCGCGGAGGCCCGGGGCAGTCTGTGTGTGCGGCCCGGGGACACCCGCATGTGTGTGTGCTCCCCCCGTGGCCGGCCGCTGCCACTGCCACTAGCTAGCACCTGGGGGCAGTTGGCAGCACCGCCTGGGCAGCCTCCTAGAGCCAGGGGTCTGGCGGGCTCTGGGGGCAAATGGACTACGGAAGCCGAGAGGGGCCCGTCCGCTCCAACCCAAAACGCGCTGCAGCCTCCAGGGACACAGGGGACACAAGTGGCAGTGTGGCTTGCAGTGTCCAACCAGAGGGAGGCAGGGAGGGTGGGAGGGAGGCTGGCTGCTGAGGCGCAGCCGCCACCAGCCCTTCAGGGTACTGCCAGCGGAGGCTTGGGCAGTGGGGGCTGCCCTCTCAGACATCCCGTTCCCTGTGGCTGCAGCAGGGCTGCAGGGTCGGGCGCGCCCTCGGGCCTTGGGGGCTTCTTGCCTCTGGGCGGGGCTTCCACGCACAAGGTGGCACCTCATCCCGGCCCAAGGGTGGTGGCGGGCACCCAGGAGGTGCTGGGGGTCGCAGGAGAGTCGTGCCCTGGGCCTTTACAACACTTTTGGTCCGGGAGCATATCGGTTCACCCTCGGGAGGCCCTGCTGGGACAGCCCGTGCCCGAGCTCCGAGCTCATAGCCCTTGGACCGCCCCAGTGGGCTTCAGGAGTGGGTGTGTGCCAGCAGCAGTCCCCCCCACTCACCCACCCTGCGTCGGCCCCGCCCGACAAGCCCCTAGGGCAGGCAAGGGTTCCCGGAGGGCTCATTTGCAACCCGCGGAGGCGCGGGGCAGTCCGTGTGTGCGGCCCGGGGACACCCGCAGGTGTGTGTTCCCCCCCCAGTGGCCGGCCGCTGGCACTGCCGCTAGCTAGCACCTGGGGACAGTTGGCAGCACCGCCTGGGCAGCCTCCTAGAGCCAGGGGTCTGGCGGGCTCCGGGGGCAAATGGACTACGGAAGCCGAGAGGGGCCCGTCCGCTCCAAAACCCAAAATGCGCTGCGGCCTCCAGGGACACAGGGGACACAAGTGGCTGTGTGGCTTGCAGTGCCCGACCAGAGGGAGGCAGGGAGGGTGGGAGGGAGGCTGGCTGCTGAGGCGCAGCCGCCACCAGCCCTTCGGGGAACTGCCAGCGGAGGCTTGGGCAGTGGGGGCTGCCCTCTCAGACATCCCGTTCCCTGTGGCTGCAGCAGGGCTGCAGGGTCGGGCGCGCCCTCGGGCCTTGGGGGCTTCTTGCCTCTGGGCGGGGCTTCCACGCACAAGGTGGCACCTCATCCCGGCCCAAGGGTGGTGGCGGGCACCCAGGAGGTGCTGGGGGTCGCAGGAGAGTCGTGCCCTGGGCCTTTACAACACTTTTGGTCCGGGAGCATAGCGGTCCACCCTCGGGAGGCCCTGCTGGGACAGCCCGTGCCCGAGCTCCGAGCTCATAGCCCTTGGACCGCCCCAGTGGGCTTCAGGAGTGGGTGTGTGCCAGCAGCAGTCCCCCCCCCACACTCACCCACCCTGCGTCGGCCCCGCCCGACAAGCCCCTAGGGCAGGCAAGGGTTCCCGGAGGGCTCATTTGCAACCCACGGAGGCGCGGGGCAGTCCGTGTGTGCGGCCCGGGGACACCCGCAGGTGTGTGTGCTCCCCCCGTGGCCGGCCGCTGCCACTGCCGCTAGCTAGCACCTGGGGGCAGTTGGCAGCACCGCCTGGGCAGCCTCCTAGAGCCAGGGGTCTGGCGGGCTCCGGGGGCAAATGGACTACGGAAGCCGAGAGGGGCCCGTCCGCTCCAAAACCCAAAACGCGCTGCGGCCTCCAGGGACACAGGGGACACAAGTGGCTGTGTGGCTTGCAGTGCCCGACCAGAGGGAGGCAGGGAGGGTGGGAGGGAGGCTGGCTGCTGAGGCGCAGCCGCCACCAGCCCTTCGGGGAACTGCCAGCGGAGGCTTGGGCAGTGGGGGCTGCCCTCTCAGACATCCCGTTCCCTGTGGCTGCAGCAGGGCTGCAGGGTCGGGCGCGCCCTCGGGCCTTGGGGGCTTCTTGCCTCTGGGCGGGGCTTCCACGCACAAGGTGGCACCTCATCCCGGCCCAAGGGTGGTGGCGGGCACCCAGGAGGTGCTGGGGGTCACAGCAGGGTCGGTCCCTGGGCGTCGGCCGCACCTGACAAGTCCCTAGGGCAGGCAAGGGTACCCAGAGGGCTCATTTGCAACCCACGGAGGCCCGGGGCAGTCTGTGTGTGCGGCCCGGGGACACCCGCATGTGTGTGTGCTCTCCCCGTGGCCGGCCGCTGCCGCTAGCCAGCACCTGGGGGCAGTTGGCAGCACCGCCTGGGCAGCCTCCTAGAGCCAGGGGTCTGGCGGGCTCCGTGGGCAAATGGACTACGGAAGCCGAAAGGGGCCCGTCCGCTCCAAAACCCAAAACGCGCTGCGGCCTCCAGGGACACAGGGGACACAAGTGGCTGTGTGGCTTGCAGTGCCCGACCAGAGGGAGGCAGGGAGGGTGGGAGGGAGGCTGGCTGCTGAGGCGCAGCCGCCACCAGCCCTTCGGGCAACTGCCAGCGGAGGCTTGGGCAGTGGGGGCTGCCCTCTCAGACATCCCGTTCCCTGTGGCTGCAGCAGGGCTGCAGGGTCGGGCGCGCCCTCGGGCCTTGGGGGCTTCTTCCCTTGGGCGGGGCTTCCACGCACAAGGTGGCACCTCATCCCGGCCCAAGGGTGGTGGCGGGCACCCAGGAGGTGCTGGGGGTCGCAGCAGGGTCGTGCCCTGGGCCTTTACAACACTTTTGGTCCGGGAGCATATCGGTCCACCCTCGGGAGGCCCTGCTGGGACAGCCCGTGCCCGAGCTCCGAGCTCATAGCCCTTGGACCGCCCCAGTGGGCTTCAGGAGTGGGTGTGTGCCAGCAGCAGTCCCCCCCACTCACCCACCCTGCGTCGTCCCCGCCCGACAAGCCCCTAGGGCAGGCAAGGGTTCCCGGAGGGCTCATTTGCAACCCACGGAGGCGCGGGGCAGTCCGTGTGTGCGGCCCGGGGACACCCGCAGGTGTGTGTTCCCCCCCCAGTGGCCGGCCGCTGCCACTGCCGCTAGCTAGCACCTGGGGGCAGTTGGCAGCACCGCCTGGGCAGCCTCCTAGAGCCAGGGGTCTGGCGGGCTCCGGGGGCAAATGGACTACGGAAGCCGAGAGGGGCCCGTCCACTCCAAAACCCAAAACGCGCTGCGGCCTCCAGGGACACAGGGGACACAAGTGGCTGTGTGGCTTGCAGTGCCCGACCAGAGGGAGGCAGGGAGGGTGGGAGGGAGGCTGGCTGCTGAGGCGCAGCCGCCACCAGCCCTTCGGGGAACTGCCAGCGGAGGCTTGGGCAGTGGGGGCTGCCCTCTCAGACATCCCGTTCCCTGTGGCTGCAGCAGGGCTACAGGGTCGGGCGCGCCCTCGGGCCTTGGGGGCTTCTTGCCTCTGGGCGGGGCTTCCACGCACAAGGTGGCACCTCATCCCGGCCCAAGGGTGGTGGCGGGCACCCAGGAGGTGCTGGGGGTCGCAGGAGAGTCGTGCCCTGGGCCTTTACAACACTTTTGGTCCGGGAGCATATCGGTCCACCCTCGCGAGGCCCTGCTGGGACAGCCCGTGCCCGAGCTCCGAGCTCATAGCCCTTGGACCGCCCCAGTGGGCTTCAGGAGTGGGTGTGTGCCAGCAGCAGTCCCCCCCCACTCACCCACCCTGCGTCGGCCCCGCCCGACAAGCCCCTAGGGCAGGCAAGGGTTCCCGGAGGGCTCATTTGCAACCCACGGAGGCGCGGGGCAGTCCGTGTGTGCGGCCCGGGGACACCCGCAGGTGTGTGTGCTCCCCCCGTGGCCGGCCGCTGCCACTGCCGCTAGCTAGCACCTGGGGGCAGTTGGCAGCACCGCATGGGCAGCCTCCTAGAGCCAGGGGTCTGGCGGGCTCTGGGGGCAAATGGACTACGGAAGCCGAGAGGGGCCCGTCCGCTCCAAAACCCAAAACGCGCTGCGGCCTCCAGGGACACAGGGGACACAAGTGGCTGTGTGGCTTGCAGTGCCCGACCAGAGGGAGGCAGGGAGGGTGGGAGGGAGGCTGGCTGCTGAGGCGCAGCCGCCACCAGCCCTTCGGGGAACTGCCAGCGGAGGCTTGGGCAGTGGGGGCTGCCCTCTCAGACATCCCGTTCCCTGTGGCTGCAGCAGGGCTGCAGGGTCGGGCGCGCCCTCGTGCCTTGGGGGCTACTTGCCTCTGGGCGGGGCTTCCACGCACAAGGTGGCACCTCATCCCGGCCCAAGGGTGGTGGCGGGCACCCAGGAGGTGCTGGGGGTCGCAGCAGGGTCGTGCCCTGGGCCTTTACAACACTTTTGGTCCGGGAGCATATCGGTCCACCCTCGCGAGGCCCTGCTGGGACAGCCCGTGCCCGAGCTTCGAGCTCATAGCCCTTGGACCGCCCCAGTGGGCTTCAGGAGTGGGTGTGTGCCAGCAGCAGTCCCCCCCCACTCACCCACCCTGCGTCGGCCCCGCCCGAGAAGCCCCTAGGGCAGGCAAGGGTTCCCGGAGGGCTCATTTGCAACCCACGGAGGCGCGGGGCAGTCCGTGTGTGCGGCCCGGGGACACCCGCAGGTGTGTGTGCTCCCCCCGTGGCCGGCCGCTGCCACTGCCGCTAGCTAGCACCTGGGGGCAGTTGGCAGCACCGCCTGGGCAGCCTCCTAGAGCCAGGGGTCTGGCGGGCTCCGGGGGCAAATGGACTACGGAAGCCGAGAGGGGCCCGTCCGCTCCAAAACCCAAAACGCGCTGCGGCCTCCAGGGACACAGGGGACACAAGTGGCTGTGTGGCTTGCAGTGCCCGACCAGAGGGAGGCAGGGAGGGTGGGAGGGAGGCTGGCTGTTGAGGCGCAGCCGCCACCAGCCCTTCGGGGAACTGCCAGCGGAGGCTTGGGCAGTGGGGGCTGCCCTCTCAGACATCCCGTTCCCTGTGGCTTCAGCAGGGCTGCAAGGTCGGGCGCGCCCTCGGGCCTTGGGGGCTTCTTGCCTCTGGGCGGGGCTTCCACACACAAGGTGGCACCTCATCCCGGCCCAAGGGTGGTGGCGGGCACCCAGGAGGTGCTGGGGGTCGCAGGAGAGTCGTGCCCTGGGCCTTTACAACACTTTTGGTCCGGGAGCATATCGGTCCACCCTCGCGAGGCCCTGCTGGGACAGCCCGTGCCCGAGCTCCGAGCTCATAGCCCTTGGACCGCCCCAGTGGGCTTCAGGAGTGGGTGTGTGCCAGCAGCAGTCCCCCCCACTCACCCACCCTGCGTAGGCCCCGCCCGACAAGCCCCTAGGGCAGGCAAGGGTTCCCGGAGGGCTCATTTGCAACCCGCGGAGGCGCGGGGCAGTCCGTGTGTGCGGCCCGGGGACACCCGCAGGTGTGTGTGCTCCCCCCGTGGCCGGCCGCTGCCACTGCCGCTAGCTAGCACCTGGGGGCAGTTGGCAGCACCGCCTGGGCAGCCTCCTAGAGCCAGGGGTCTGGAGGGCTCTGGGGGCAAATGGACTACGGAAGCCGAGAGGGGCCCGTCCGCTCCAAAACCCAAAACGCGCTGCAGCCTCCAGGGACACAGGGGACACAAGTGGCTGTGTGGCTTGCAGTGCCCGACCAGAGGGAGGCAGGGAGGGTGGGAGGGAGGCTGGCTGCTGAGGCGCAGCCGCCACCAGCCCTTCGGGGAACTGCCAGCGGAGGCTTGGGCAGTGGGGGCTGCCCTCTCAGACATCCCGTTCCCTGTGGCTGCAGCAGGGCTGCAGGGTCGGGCGCGCCCTCGGGCCTTGGGGGCTTCTTGCCTCTGGGCGGGGCTTCCACGCACAAGGTGGCACCTCATCCCGGCCCAAGGGTGGTGGCGGGCACCCAGGAGGTGCTGGGGGTCGCAGCAGGGTCGTGCCCTGGGCCTTTACAACACTTTTGGTCCGGGAGCATATCGGTCCACCCTCGCGAGGCCCTGCTGGGACAGCCCGTGCCCGAGCTCCGAGCTCATAGCCCTTGGACCGCCCCAGTGGGCTTCAGGAGTGGGTGTGTGCCAGCAGCAGTCCCCCCCCACTCACCCACCCTGCGTCGGCCCCGCCCGAGAAGCCCCTAGGGCAGGCAAGGGTTCCCGGAGGGCTCATTTGCAACCCACGGAGGCGCGGGGCAGTCCGTGTGTGCGGCCCGGGGACACCCGCAGGTGTGTGTGCTCCCCCCGTGGCCGGCCGCTGCCACTGCCGCTAGCTAGCACCTGGGGGCAGTTGGCAGCACCGCCTGGGCAGCCTCCTAGAGCCAGGGGTGGCGGGCTCCGGGGGCAAATGGACTACGGAAGCCGAGAGGGGCCCGTCCGCTCCAAAACCCAAAACGCGCTGCGGCCTCCAGGGACACAGGGGACACAAGTGGCTGTGTGGCTTGCAGTGCCCGACCAGAGGGAGGCAGGGAGGGTGGGAGGGAGGCTGGCTGTTGAGGCGCAGCCACCACCAGCCCTTCGGGGAACTGCCAGCGGAGGCTTGGGCAGTGGGGGCTGCCCTCTCAGACATCCCGTTCCCTGTGGCTGCAGCAGGGCTGCAAGGTCGGGCGCGCCCTCGGGCCTTGGGGGCTTCTTGCCTCTGGGCGGGGCTTCCACGCACAAGGTGGCACCTCATCCCGGCCCAAGGGTGGTGGCGGGCACCCAGGAGGTGCTGGGGGTCGCAGGAGAGTCGTGCCCTGGGCCTTTACAACACTTTTGGTCCGGGAGCATATCGGTCCACCCTCGGGAGGCCCTGCTGGGACAGCCCGTGCCCGAGCTCCGAGCTCATAGCCCTTGGACCGCCCCAGTGGGCTTCAGGAGTGGGTGTGTGCCAGCAGCAGTCCCCCCCACTCACCCACCCTGCGTAGGCCCCGCCCGACAAGCCCCTAGGGCAGGCAAGGGTTCCCGGAGGGCTCATTTGCAACCCGCGGAGGCCCGGGGCAGTCCGTGTGTGCGGCCCGGGGACACCCGCAGGTGTGTGTTCCCCCCCCAGTGGCCGGCCGCTGCCACTGCCGCTAGCTAGCACCTGGGGACAGTTGGCAGCACCGCCTGGGCAGCCTCCTAGAGCCAGGGGTCTGGCGGGCTCCGGGGGCAAATGGACTGCGGAAGCCGAGAGGGGCCCGTCCGCTCCAAAACCCAAAACGCGCTGCGGCCTCCAGGGACACAGGGGACACAAGTGGCTGTGTGGCTTGCAGTGCCCGACCAGAGGGAGGCAGGGAGGGTGGGAGGGAGGCTGGCTGCTGAGGCGCAGCTGCCACCAGCCCTTCGGGGAACTGCCAGCGGAGGCTTGGGCAGTGGGGGCTGCCCTCTCAGACATCCCGTTCCCTGTGGCTGCAGCAGGGCTACAGGGTCGGGCGCGCCCTCGGGCCTTGGGGGCTTCTTGCCTCTGGGCGGGGCTTCCACGCACAAGGTGGCACCTCATCCCGGCCCAAGGGTGGTGGCGGGCACCCAGGAGGTGCTGGGGGTAGCAGGAGAGTCGTGCCCTGGGCCTTTACAACACTTTTGGTCCGGGAGCATATCGGTCCACCCTCGGGAGGCCCTGCTGGGACAGCCCGTGCCCGAGCTCCGAGCTCATAGCCCTTGGACCGCCCCAGTGGGCTTCAGGAGTGGGTGTGTGCCAGCAGCAGTCCCCCCCCCACACTCACCCACCCTGCGTCGGCCCCGCCCGACAAGCCCCTAGGGCAGGCAAGGGTTCCCGGAGGGCTCATTTGCAACCCACGGAGGCGCGGGGCAGTCCGTGTGTGCGGCCCGGGGACACCCGCAGGTGTGTGTGCTCCCCCCGTGGCCGGCCGCTGCCACTGCCACTAGCTAGCACCTGGGGGCAGTTGGCAGCACCGCCTGGGCAGCCTCCTAGAGCCAGGGGTCTGGCGGGCTCTGGGGGCAAATGGACTACGGAAGCCGAGAGGGGCCCGTCCGCTCCAAAACCCAAAACGCGCTGCAGCCTCCAGGGACACAGGGGACACAAGTGGCAGTGTGGCTTGCAGTGTCCAACCAGAGGGAGGCAGGGAGGGTGGGAGGGAGGCTGGCTGCTGAGGCGCAGCCGCCACCAGCCCTTCGGGGAACTGCCAGCGGAGGCTTGGGCAGTGGGGGCTGCCCTCTCAGACATCCCGTTCCCTGTGGCTGCAGCAGGGCTGCAGGGTCGGGCGCGCCCTCGGGCCTTGGGGGCTTCTTGCCTCTGGGCGGGGCTTCCACGCACAAGGTGGCACCTCATCCCGGCCCAAGGGTGGTGGCGGGCACCCAGGAGGTGCTGGGGGTCGCAGCAGGGTCGGTCCCTGGGCGTCGGCCGCACCTGACAAGCCCCTAGGGCAGGCAAGGGTACCCAGAGGGCTCATTTGCAACCCGCGGAGGCCAGGGGCAGTCTGTGTGTGCGGCCCGGGGACACCCGCATGTGTGTGTGCTCTCCCCGTGGCCGGCCGCTGCCGCTAGCCAGCACCTGGGGGCAGTTGGCAGCACCGCCTGGGCAGCCTCCTAGAGCCAGGGGTCTGGCGGGCTCCGGGGGCAAATGGACTACGGAAGCCGAGAGGGGCCCGTCCGCTCCAAAACCCAAAACGCGCTGCGGCCTCCAGGGACACAGGGGACACAAGTGGCTGTGTGGCTTGCAGTGCCCGACCAGAGGGAGGCAGGGAGGGTGGGAGGGAGGCTGGCTGCTGAGGCGCAGCCGCCACCAGCCCTTCGGGGAACTGCCAGCGGAGACTTGGGCAGTGGGGGCTGCCCTCTCAGACATCCCGTTCCCTGTGGCTGCAGCAGGGCTGCAGGGTCGGGCGCGCCCTGGGGCCTTGGGGGCTTCTTGCCTGTGGGCGGGGCTTCCACGCACAAGGTGGCACCTCATCCCGGCCCAAGGGTGGTGGCGGGCACCCAGGAGGTGCTGGGGGTCGCAGGAGAGTCGTGCCCTGGGCCTTTACAACACTTTTGGTCCGGGAGCATATCGGTCCACCCTCGCGAGGCCCTCCTGGGACAGCCCGTGCCCGAGCTCCGAGCTCATAGCCCTTGGACCGCCCCAGTGGGCTTCAGGAGTGGGTGTGTGCCAGCAGCAGTCCCCCCCCACTCACCCACCCTGCGTCGGCCCCGCCCGACAAGCCCCTAGGGCAGGCAAGGGTTCCCGGAGGGCTCATTTGCAACCCACGGAGGCGCGGGGCAGTCCGTGTGTGCGGCCCGGGGACACCCGCAGGTGTGTGTGCTCCCCCCGTGGCCGGCCGCTGCCACTGCCGCTAGCTAGCACCTGGGGGCAGTTGGCAGCACCGCCTGGGCAGCCTCCTAGAGCCAGGGTTCTGGAGGGCTCTGGGGGCAAATGGACTACGGAAGCCGAGAGGGGCCCGTCCGCTCCAAAACCCAAAACGCGCTGCGGCCTCCAGGGACACAGGGGACACAAGTGGCTGTGTGGCTTGCAGTGCCCGACCAGAGGGAGGCAGGGAGGGTGGGAGGGAGGCTGGCTGCTGAGGCGCAGCCGCCACCAGCCCTTCGGGGAACTGCCAGCGGAGGCTTGGGCAGTGGGGGCTGCCCTCTCAGACATCCCGTTCCCTGTGGCTTCAGCAGGGATGCAAGGTCGGGCGCGCCCTCGGGCCTTGGGGGCTTCTTGCCTCTGGGCGGGGCTTCCACGCACAAGGTGGCACCTCATCCCGGCCCAAGGGTGGTGGCGGGCACCCAGGAGGTGCTGGGGGTCGCAGCAGGGTCGTGCCCTGGGCCTTTACAACACTTTTGGTCCGGGAGCATATCGGTCCACCCTCGGGAGGCCCTGCTGGGACAGCCCGTGCCCGAGCTCCGAGCTCATAGCCCTTGGACCGCCCCAGTGGGCTTCAGGAGTGGGTGTGTGCCAGCAGCAGTCCCCCCCACTCACCCACCCTGCGTCGGCCCCGCCCGACAAGCCCCTAGGGCAGGCAAGGGTTCCCGGAGGGCTCATTTGCAACCCACGGAGGCGCGGGGCAGTCCGTGTGTGCGGCCCGGGGACACCCGCAGGTGTGTGTTCCCCCCCCAGTGGCCGGCCGCTGCCACTGCCGCTAGCTAGCACCTGGGGACAGTTGGCAGCACCGCCTGGGCAGCCTCCTAGAGCCAGGGGTCTGGCGGGCTCTGGGGGCAAATGGACTACGGAAGCCGAGAGGGGCCCGTCCGCTCCAAAACCCAAAACGCGCTGCAGCCTCCAGGGACACAGGGGACACAAGTGGCAGTGTGGCTTGCAGTGTCCAACCAGAGGGAGGCAGGGAGGGTGGGAGGGAGGCTGGCTGCTGAGGCGCAGCCGCCACCAGCCCTTCGGGGAACTGCCAGCGGAGGTTTGGGCAGTGGGGGCTGCCCTCTCAGACATCCCGTTCCCTGTGGCTGCAGCAGGGCTGCAGGGTCGGGCGCGCCCTCGGGCCTTGGGGGCTTCTTGCCTCTGGGCGGGGCTTCCACGCACAAGGTGGCACCTCATCCCGGCCCAAGGGTGGTGGCGGGCACCCAGGAGGTGCTGGGGGTCGCAGCAGGGTCGGTCCCTGGGCGTCGGCCGCACCTGACAAGCCCCTAGGGCAGGCAAGGGTACCCAGAGGGCTCATTTGCAACCCGCGGAGGCCAGGGGCAGTCTGTGTGTGCGGCCCGGGGACACCCGCATGTGTGTGTGCTCTCCCCGTGGCCGGCCGCTGCCGCTAGCCAGCACCTGGGGGCAGTTGGCAGCACCACCTGGGCAGCCTCCTAGAGCCAGGGGTCTGGCGGGCTCCGGGGGCAAATGGACTACGGAAGCCGAGAGGGGCCCGTCCGCTCCAAAACCCAAAACGCGCTGCGGCCTCCAGGGACACAGGGGACACAAGTGGCTGTGTGGCTTGCAGTGCCCGACCAGAGGGAGGCAGGGAGGGTGGGAGGGAGGCTGGCTGCTGAGGCGCAGCCGCCACCAGCCCTTCGGGGAACTGCCAGCGGAGACTTGGGCAGTGGGGGCTGCCCTCTCAGACATCCCGTTCCCTGTGGCTGCAGCAGGGCTGCAGGGTCGGGCGCGCCCTGGGGCCTTGGGGGCTTCTTGCCTGTGGGCGGGGCTTCCACGCACAAGGTGGCACCTCATCCCGGCCCAAGGGTGGTGGCGGGCACCCAGGAGGTGCTGGGGGTCGCAGCAGGGTCGTGCCCTGGGCCTTTACAACACTTTTGGTCCGGGAGCATATCGGTCCACCCTCGGGAGGCCCTGCTGGGACAGCCCGTGCCCGAGCTCCGAGCTCATAGCCCTTGGACCGCCCCAGTGGGCTTCAGGAGTGGGTGTGTGCCAGCAGCAGTCCCCCCCCACTCACCCACCCTGCGTCGGCCCCGCCCGACAAGCCCCTAGGGCAGGCAAGGGTTCCCGGAGGGCTCATTTGCAACCCACGGAGGCGCGGGGCAGTCCGTGTGTGCGGCCCGGGGACACCCGCAGGTGTGTGTGCTCCCCCCGTGGCCGGCCGCTGCCACTGCCGCTAGCTAGCACCTGGGGGCAGTTGGCAGCACCGCCTGGGCAGCCTCCTAGAGCCAGGGGTCTGGCGGGCTCCGGGGGCAAATGGACTACGGAAGCCGAGAGGGGCCCGTCCGCTCCAAAACCCAAAACGCGCTGCAGCCTCCAGGGACACAGGGGACACAAGTGGCTGTGTGGCTTGCAGTGCCCGACCAGAGGGAGGCAGGGAGGGTGGGAGGGAGGCTGGCTGTTGAGGCGCAGCCGCCACCAGCCCTTCGGGGAACTGCCAGCGGAGGCTTGGGCAGTGGGGGCTGCCCTCTCAGACATCCCGTTCCCTGTGGCTTCAGCAGGGATGCAAGGTCGGGCGCGCCCTCGGGCCTTGGGGGCTTCTTGCCTCTGGGCGGGGCTTCCACGCACAAGGTGGCACCTCATCCCGGCCCAAGGGTGGTGGCGGGCACCCAGGAGGTGCTGGGGGTCGCAGCAGGGTCGTGCCCTGGGCCTTTACAACACTTTTGGTCCGGGAGCATATCGGTCCACCCTCGGGAGGCCCTGCTGGGACAGCCCGTGCCCGAGCTCCGAGCTCATAGCCCTTGGACCGCCCCAGTGGGCTTCAGGAGTGGGTGTGTGCCAGCAGCAGTCCCCCCCACTCACCCACCCTGCGTCGGCCCCGCCCGACAAGCCCCTAGGGCAGGCAAGGGTTCCCGGAGGGCTCATTTGCAACCCACGGAGGCGCGGGGCAGTCCGTGTGTGCGGCCCGGGGACACCCGCAGGTGTGTGTTCCCCCCCCAGTGGCCGGCCGCTGCCACTGCCGCTAGCTAGCACCTGGGGACAGTTGGCAGCACCGCCTGGGCAGCCTCCTAGAGCCAGGGGTCTGGCGGGCTCTGGGGGCAAATGGACTACGGAAGCCGAGAGGGGCCCGTCCGCTCCAAAACCCAAAACGCGCTGCAGCCTCCAGGGACACAGGGGACACAAGTGGCAGTGTGGCTTGCAGTGTCCAACCAGAGGGAGGCAGGGAGGGTGGGAGGGAGGCTGGCTGCTGAGGCGCAGCCGCCACCAGCCCTTCGGGGAACTGCCAGCGGAGGTTTGGGCAGTGGGGGCTGCCCTCTCAGACATCCCGTTCCCTGTGGCTGCAGCAGGGCTGCAGGGTCGGGCGCGCCCTCGGGCCTTGGGGGCTTCTTGCCTCTGGGCGGGGCTTCCACGCACAAGGTGGCACCTCATCCCGGCCCAAGGGTGGTGGCGGGCACCCAGGAGGTGCTGGGGGTCGCAGCAGGGTCGGTCCCTGGGCGTCGGCCGCACCTGACAAGCCCCTAGGGCAGGCAAGGGTACCCAGAGGGCTCATTTGCAACCCGCGGAGGCCAGGGGCAGTCTGTGTGTGCGGCCCGGGGACACCCGCATGTGTGTGTGCTCTCCCCGTGGCCGGCCGCTGCCGCTAGCCAGCACCTGGGGGCAGTTGGCAGCACCACCTGGGCAGCCTCCTAGAGCCAGGGGTCTGGCGGGCTCCGGGGGCAAATGGACTACGGAAGCCGAGAGGGGCCCGTCCGCTCCAAAACCCAAAACGCGCTGCGGCCTCCAGGGACACAGGGGACACAAGTGGCTGTGTGGCTTGCAGTGCCCGACCAGAGGGAGGCAGGGAGGGTGGGAGGGAGGCTGGCTGCTGAGGCGCAGCCGCCACCAGCCCTTCGGGGAACTGCCAGCGGAGTCTTGGGCAGTGGGGGCTGCCCTCTCAGACATCCCGTTCCCTGTGGCTGCAGCAGGGCTGCAGGGTCGGGCGCGCCCTGGGGCCTTGGGGGCTTCTTGCCTGTGGGCGGGGCTTCCACGCACAAGGTGGCACCTCATCCCGGCCCAAGGGTGGTGGCGGGCACCCAGGAGGTGCTGGGGGTCGCAGGAGAGTCGTGCCCTGGGCCTTTACAACACTTTTGGTCCGGGAGCATATCGGTCCACACTCGCGAGGCCCTGCTGGGACAGCCCGTGCCCGAGCTCCGAGCTCATAGCCCTTGGACCGCCCCAGTGGGCTTCAGGAGTGGGTGTGTGCCAGCAGCAGTCCCCCCCCACTCACCCACCCTGCGTCGGCCCCGCCCGACAAGCCCCTAGGGCAGGCAAGGGTTCCCGGAGGGCTCATTTGCAACCCACGGAGGCGCGGGGCAGTCCGTGTGTGCGGCCCGGGGACACCCGCAGGTGTGTGTGCTCCCCCCGTGGCCGGCCGCTGCCACTGCCGCTAGCTAGCACCTGGGGGCAGTTGGCAGCACCGCCTGGGCAGCCTCCTAGAGCCAGGGGTCTGGCGGGCTCCGGGGGCAAATGGACTACGGAAGCCGAGAGGGGCCCGTCCGCTCCAAAACCCAAAACGCGCTGCAGCCTCCAGGGACACAGGGGACACAAGTGGTTGTGTGGCTTGCAGTGCCCGACCAGAGGGAGGCAGGGAGGGTGGGAGGGAGGCTGGCTGCTGAGGCGCAGCCGCCACCAGCCCTTCGGGGAACTGCCAGCGGAGGCTTGGGCAGTGGGGGCTGCCCTCTCAGACATCCCGTTCCCTGTGGCTGCAGCAGGGCTGCAGGGTCGGGCGCGCCCTCGGGCCTTGGGGGCTTCTTGCCTCTGGGCGGGGCTTCCACGCACAAGGTGGCACCTCATCCCGGCCCAAGGGTGGTGGCGGGCACCCAGGAGGTGCTGGGGGTCGCAGGAGAGTCGTGCCCTGGGCCTTTACAACACTTTTGGTCCTGGAGCATATCGGTCCACCCTCGGGAGGCCCTGCTGGAACAGCCCGTGCCCGAGCTCCGAGCTCATAGCCCTTGGACCGCCCCAGTGGGCTTCAGGAGTGGGTGTGTGCCAGCAGCAGTCCCCCCCCACTCACCCACCCTGCGTCGGCCCCGCCCGACAAGCCCCTAGGGCAGGCAAGGGTTCCCGGAGGGCTCATTTGCAACCCACGGAGGCGCGGGGCAGTCCGTGTGTGCGGCCCGGGGACACCCGCAGGTGTGTGTGCTCCCCCCGTGGCCGGCCGCTGCCACTGCCACTAGCTAGCACCTGGGGGCAGTTGGCAGCACCGCCTGGGCAGCCTCCTAGAGCCAGGGGTCTGGCGGGCTCCGGGGGCAAATGGACTACGGAAGCCGAGAGGGGCCCGTCCTCTCCAAAACCCAAAACGCGCTGCGGCCTCCAGGGACACAGGGGACACAAGTGGCTGTGTGGCTTGCAGTGCCCGACCAGAGGGAGGCAGGGAGGGTGGGAGGGAGGCTGGCTGCTGAGGCGCAGCCGCCACCAGCCCTTCGGGGAACTGCCAGCGGAGGCTTGGGCAGTGGGGGCTGCCCTCTCAGACATCCCGTTCCCTGTGGCTGCAGCAGGGCTGCAGGGTCGGGCGCGCCCTCGGGCCTTGGGGGCTTCTTGCCTCTGGGCGGGGCTTCCACGCACAAGGTGGCACCTCATCCCGGCCCAAGGGTGGTGGCGGGCACCCAGGAGGTGCTGGGGGTCGCAGCAGGGTCGTGCCCTGGGCCTTTACAACACTTTTGGTCCGGGAGCATATCGGTCCACCATCGGGAGGCCCTGCTGGGACAGCCCGTGCCCGAGCTCCGAGCTCATAGCCCTTGGAACGCCCCAGTGGGCTTCAGGAGTGGGTGTGTGCCAGCAGCAGTCCCCCCCCACTCACCCACCCTGCGTCGGCCCCGCCCGACAAGCCCCTAGGGCAGGCAAGGGTTCCCGGAGGGCTCATTTGCAACCCACGGAGGCGCGGGGCAGTCCGTGTGTGCGGCCCGGGGACACCCGCAGGTGTGTGTGCTCCCCCCGTGGCCGGCCGCTGCCACTGCCGCTAGCTAGCACCTGGGGGCAGTTGGCAGCACCGCCTGGGCAGCCTCCTAGAGCCAGGGGTCTGGCGGGCTCCGGGGGCAAATGGACTACGGAAGCCGAGAGGGGCCCGTCCGCTCCAAAACCCAAAATGCGCTGCGGCCTCCAGGGACACAGGGGACACAAGTGGCTGTGTGGCTTGCAGTGCCCGACCAGAGGGAGGCAGGGAGGGTGGGAGGGAGGCTGGCTGCTGAGGCGCAGCCGCCACCAGCCCTTCGGGGAACTGCCAGCGGAGGCTTGGGCAGTGGGGGCTGCCCTCTCAGACATCCCGTTCCCTGTGGCTGCAGCAGGGCTGCAGGGTCGGGCGCGCCCTCGGGCCTTGGGGGCTTCTTGCCTCTGGGCGGGGCTTCCACGCACAAGGTGGCACCTCATCCCGGCCCAAGGGTGGTGGCGGGCACCCAGGAGGTGCTGGGGGTCGCAGGAGAGTCGTGCCCTGGGCCTTTACAACACTTTTGGTCCGGGAGCATATCGGTCCACCCTCGCGAGGCCCTGCTGGGACAGCCCGTGCCCGAGCTCCGAGCTCATAGCCCTTGGACCGCCCCAGTGGGCTTCAGGAGTGGGTGTGTGCCAGCAGCAGTCCCCCCCCACTCACCCACCCTGCGTCGGCCCCGCCCGACAAGCCCCTAGGGCAGGCAAGGGTTCCCGGAGGGCTCATTTGCAACCCACGGAGGCGCGGGGCAGTCCGTGTGTGCGGCCCGGGGACACCCGCAGGTGTGTGTGCTCCCCCCGTGGCCGGCCGCTGCCACTGCCGCTAGCTAGCACCTGGGGGCAGTTGGCAGCACCGCCTGGGCAGCCTCCTAGAGCCAGGGGTCTGGCGGGCTCCGGGGGCAAATGGACTACGGAAGCCGAGAGGGGCCCGTCCGCTCCAAAACCCAAAACGCGCTGCGGCCTCCAGGGACACAGGGGACACAAGTGGCTGTGTGGCTTGCAGTGCCCGACCAGAGGGAGGCAGGGAGGGTGGGAGGGAGGCTGGCTGCTGAGGCGCAGCCGCCACCAGCCCTTCGGGGAACTGCCAGCGGAGGCTTGGGCAGTGGGGGCTGCCCTCTCAGACATCCCGTTCCCTGTGGCTGCAGCAGGGCTGCAGGGTCGGGCGCGCCCTGGGGCCTTGGGGGCTTCTTGCCTGTGGGCGGGGCTTCCACGCACAAGGTGGCACCTCATCCCGGCCCAAGGGTGGTGGCGGGCACCCAGGAGGTGCTGGGGGTCGCAGGAGAGTCGTGCCCTGGGCCTTTACAACACTTTTGGTCCGGGAGCATATCGGTCCACCCTCGCGAGGCCCTGCTGGGACAGCCCGTGCCCGAGCTCCGAGCTCATAGCCCTTGGACCGCCCCAGTGGGCTTTAGGAGTGGGTGTGTGCCAGCAGCAGTCCCCCCCCCACTCACCCACCCTGCGTCGGCCCCGCCCGACAAGCCCCTAGGGCAGGCAAGGGTTCCCGGAGGGCTCATTTGCAACCCACGGAGGCGCGGGGCAGTCCGTGTGTGCGGCCCGGGGACACCCGCAGGTGTGTGTGCTCCCCCCGTGGCCGGCCGCTGCCACTGCCGCTAGCTAGCACCTGGGGGCAATTGGCAGCACCGCCTGGGCAGCCTCCTAGAGCCAGGGGTCTGGCGGGCTCCGGGGGCAAATGGACTACGGAAGCCGAGAGGGGCCCGTCCGCTCCAAAACCCAAAACGCGCTGCGGCCTCCAGGGACACAGGGGACACAAGTGGCTGTGTGGCTTGCAGTGCCCGACCAGAGGGAGGCAGGGAGGGTGGGAGGGAGGCTGGCTGCTGAGGCGCAGCCGCCACCAGCCCTTCGGGGAACTGCCAGCGGAGGCTTGGGCAGTGGGGGCTGCCCTCTCAGACATCCCGTTCCCTGTGGCTGCAGCAGGGCTGCAGGGTCGGGCGCGCCCTCGGGCCTTGGGGGCTTCTTGCCTCTGGGCGGGGCTTCCACGCACAAGGTGGCACCTCATCCCGGCCCAAGGGTGGTGGCGGGCACCCAGGAGGTGCTGGGGGTCGCAGCAGGGTCGTGCCCTGGGCCTTTACAACACTTTTGGTCCGGGAGCATATCGGTCCACCATCGGGAGGCCCTGCTGGGACAGCCCGTGCCCGAGCTCCGAGCTCATAGCCCTTGGACCGCCCCAGTGGGCTTCAGGAGTGGGTGTGTGCCAGCAGCAGTCCCCCCCCACTCACCCACCCTGCGTCGGCCCCGCCCGACAAGCCCCTAGGGCAGGCAAGGGTTCCCGGAGGGCTCATTTGCAACCCACGGAGGCGCGGGGCAGTCCGTGTGTGCGGCCCGGGGACACCCGCAGGTGTGTGTGCTCCCCCCGTGGCCGGCCGCTGCCACTGCCGCTAGCTAGCACCTGGGGGCAGTTGGCAGCACCGCCTGGGCAGCCTCCTAGAGCCAGGGGTCTGGGGGGCTCCGGGGGCAAATGGACTACGGAAGCCGAGAGGGGCCCGTCCGCTCCAAAACCCAAAATGCGCTGCGGCCTCCAGGGACACAGGGGACACAAGTGGCTGTGTGGCTTGCAGTGCCCGACCAGAGGGAGGCAGGGAGGGTGGGAGGGAGGCTGGCTGCTGAGGCGCAGCCGCCACCAGCCCTTCGGGGAACTGCCAGCGGAGGCTTGGGCAGTGGGGGCTGCCCTCTCAGACATCCCGTTCCCTGTGGCTGCAGCAGGGCTGCAGGGTCGGGCGCGCCCTCGGGCCTTGGGGGCTTCTTGCCTCTGGGCGGGGCTTCCACGCACAAGGTGGCACCTCATCCCGGCCCAAGGGTGGTGGCGGGCACCCAGGAGGTGCTGGGGGTCGCAGCAGGGTCGTGCCCTGGGCCTTTACAACACTTTTGGTCCGGGAGCATATCGGTCCACCCTCGCGAGGACCTGCTGGGACAGCCCGTGCCCGAGCTCCGAGCTCATAGCCCTTGGACCGCCCCAGTGGGCTTCAGGAGTGGGTGTGTGCCAGCAGCAGTCCCCCCCCACTCACCCACCCTGCGTCGGCCCCGCCCGACAAGCCCCTAGGGCAGGCAAGGGTTCCCGGAGGGCTCATTTGCAACCCACGGAGGCGCGGGGCAGTCCGTGTGTGCGGCCCGGGGACACCCGCAGGTGTGTGTGCTCCCCCCGTGGCCGGCCGCTGCCACTGCCGCTAGCTAGCACCTGGGGGCAGTTGGCAGCACCGCCTGGGCAGCCTCCTAGAGCCAGGGGTCTGGCGGGCTCTGGGGGCAAATGGACTACGGAAGCCGAGAGGGGCCCGTCCGCTCCAAAACCCAAAACGCGCTGCAGCCTCCAGGGACACAGGGGACACAAGTGGCTGTGTGGCTTGCAGTGTCCAACCAGAGGGAGGCAGGGAGGGTGGGAGGGAGGCTGGCTGCTGAGGCGCAGCCGCCACCAGCCCTTCGGGGAACTGCCAGCGGAGGCTTGGGCAGTGGGGGCTGCCCTCTCAGACATCCCGTTCCCTGTGGCTGCAGCAGGGCTGCAGGGTCGGGCGCGCCCTCGGGCCTTGGGGGCTTCTTGCCTCTGGGCGGGGCTTCCACGCACAAGGTGGCACCTCATCCCGGCCCAAGGGTGGTGGCGGGCACCCAGGAGGTGCTGGGGGTCGCAGGAGAGTCGTGCCCTGGGCCTTTACAACACTTTTGGTCCGGGAGCATATCGGTCCACCCTCGCGAGGCCCTGCTGGGACAGCCCGTGCCCGAGCTCCGAGCTCATAGCCCTTGGACCGCCCCAGTGGGCTTCAGGAGTGGGTGTGTGCCAGCAGCAGTCCCCCCCCCACTCACCCACCCTGCGTCGGCCCCGCCCGACAAGCCCCTAGGGCAGGCAAGGGTTCCCGGAGGGCTCATTTGCAACCCACGGAGGCGCGGGGCAGTCCGTGTGTGCGGCCCGGGGACACCCGCAGGTGTGTGTGCTCCCCCCGTGGCCGGCCGCTGCCACTGCCGCTAGCTAGCACCTGGGGGCAATTGGCAGCACCGCCTGGGCAGCCTCCTAGAGCCAGGGGTCTGGCGGGCTCCGGGGGCAAATGGACTACGGAAGCCGAGAGGGGCCCGTCCGCTCCAAAACCCAAAACGCGCTGCGGCCTCCAGGGACACAGGGGACACAAGTGGCTGTGTGGCTTGCAGTGCCCGACCAGAGGGAGGCAGGGAGGGTGGGAGGGAGGCTGGCTGCTGAGGCGCAGCCGCCACCAGCCCTTCGGGGAACTGCCAGCGGAGGCTTGGGCAGTGGGGGCTGCCCTCTCAGACATCCCGTTCCCTGTGGCTGCAGCAGGGCTGCAGGGTCGGGCGCGCCCTCGGGCCTTGGGGGCTTCTTGCCTCTGGGCGGGGCTTCCACGCACAAGGTGGCACCTCATCCCGGCCCAAGGGTGGTGGCGGGCACCCAGGAGGTGCTGGGGGTCGCAGCAGGGTCGTGCCCTGGGCCTTTACAACACTTTTGGTCCGGGAGCATATCGGTCCACCATCGGGAGGCCCTGCTGGGACAGCCCGTGCCCGAGCTCCGAGCTCATAGCCCTTGGACCGCCCCAGTGGGCTTCAGGAGTGGGTGTGTGCCAGCAGCAGTCCCCCCCCACTCACCCACCCTGCGTCGGCCCCGCCCGACAAGCCCCTAGGGCAGGCAAGGGTTCCCGGAGGGCTCATTTGCAACCCACGGAGGCGCGGGGCAGTCCGTGTGTGCGGCCCGGGGACACCCGCAGGTGTGTGTGCTCCCCCCGTGGCCGGCCGCTGCCACTGCCGCTAGCTAGCACCTGGGGGCAGTTGGCAGCACCGCCTGGGCAGCCTCCTAGAGCCAGGGGTCTGGGGGGCTCCGGGGGCAAATGGACTACGGAAGCCGAGAGGGGCCCGTCCGCTCCAAAACCCAAAATGCGCTGCGGCCTCCAGGGACACAGGGTACACAAGTGGCTGTGTGGCTTGCAGTGCCCGACCAGAGGGAGGCAGGGAGGGTGGGAGGGAGGCTGGCTGCTGAGGCGCAGCCGCCACCAGCCCTTCGGGGAACTGCCAGCGGAGGCTTGGGCAGTGGGGGCTGCCCTCTCAGACATCCCGTTCCCTGTGGCTGCAGCAGGGCTGCAGGGTCGGGCGCGCCCTCGGGCCTTGGGGGCTTCTTGCCTCTGGGCGGGGCTTCCACGCACAAGGTGGCACCTCATCCCGGCCCAAGGGTGGTGGCGGGCACCCAGGAGGTGCTGGGGGTCGCAGCAGGGTCGTGCCCTGGGCCTTTACAACACTTTTGGTCCGGGAGCATATCGGTCCACCCTCGCGAGGACCTGCTGGGACAGCCCGTGCCCGAGCTCCGAGCTCATAGCCCTTGGACCGCCCCAGTGGGCTTCAGGAGTGGGTGTGTGCCAGCAGCAGTCCCCCCCCACTCACCCACCCTGCGTCGGCCCCGCCCGACAAGCCCCTAGGGCAGGCAAGGGTTCCCGGAGGGCTCATTTGCAACCCACGGAGGCGCGGGGCAGTCCGTGTGTGCGGCCCGGGGACACCCGCAGGTGTGTGTGCTCCCCCCGTGGCCGGCCGCTGCCACTGCCGCTAGCTAGCACCTGGGGGCAGTTGGCAGCACCGCCTGGGCAGCCTCCTAGAGCCAGGGGTCTGGCGGGCTCTGGGGGCAAATGGACTACGGAAGCCGAGAGGGGCCCGTCCGCTCCAAAACCCAAAACGCGCTGCAGCCTCCAGGGACACAGGGGACACAAGTGGCTGTGTGGCTTGCAGTGTCCAACCAGAGGGAGGCAGGGAGGGTGGGAGGGAGGCTGGCTGCTGAGGCGCAGCCGCCACCAGCCCTTCGGGGAACTGCCAGCGGAGGCTTGGGCAGTGGGGGCTGCCCTCTCAGACATCCCGTTCCCTGTGGCTGCAGCAGGGCTGCAGGGTCGGGCACGCCCTCGGGCCTTGGGGGCTTTTTGCCTCTGGGCGGGGCTTCCACGCACAAGGTGGCACCTCATCCCAGCCCAAGGGTGGTGGCGGGCACCCAGGAGGTGCTGGGGGTCGCAGCAGGGTCGGTCCCTGGGCGTCGGCCGCACCTGACAAGCCCCTAGGGCAGGCAAGGGTTCCCGGAGGGCTCATTTGCAACCCGCGGAGGCCCGGGGCAGTCTGTGTGTGCGGCCCGGGGACACGCGCATGTGTGTGTGCTCTCCCCGTGGCCGGCCGCTGCCGCTAGCCAGCACCTGGGGGCAGTTGGCAGCACCGCCTGGGCAGCCTCCTAGAGCCAGGGGTCTGGCGGGCTCCGGGGGCAAATGGACTACGGAAGCCGAGAGGGGCCCGTCCGCTCCAAAACCCAAAACGCGCTGCGGCCTCCAGGGACACAGGGGACACAAGTGGCTGTGTGGCTTGCAGTGCCCGACCAGAGGGAGGCAGGGAGGGTGGGAGGGAGGCTGGCTGCTGAGGCGCAGCCGCCACCAGCCCTTCGGGGAACTGCCAGCGGAGACTTGGGCAGTGGGGGCTGCCCTCTCAGACATCCCGTTCCCTGTGGCTGCAGCAGGGCTGCAGGGTCGGGCGCGCCCTGGGGCCTTGGGGGCTTCTTGCCTGTGGGCGGGGCTTCCACGCACAAGGTGGCACCTCATCCCGGCCCAAGGGTGGTGGCGGGCACCCAGGAGGTGCTGGGGGTCGCAGGAGAGTCGTGCCCTGGGCCTTTACAACACTTTTGGTCCGGGAGCATATCGGTCCACCCTCGCGAGGCCCTGCTGGGACAGCCCGTGCCCGAGCTCCGAGCTCATAGCCCTTGGACCGCCCCAGTGGGCTTCAGGAGTGGGTGTGTGCCAGCAGCAGTCCCCCCCCCACTCACCCACCCTGCGTCGGCCCCGCCCGACAAGCCCCTAGGGCAGGCAAGGGTTCCCAGAGGGCTCATTTGCAACCCACGGAGGCGCGGGGCAGTCCGTGTGTGCGGCCCGGGGACACCCGCAGGTGTGTGTGCTCCCCCCGTGGCCGGCCGCTGCCACTGCCGCTAGCTAGCACCTGGGGGCAGTTGGCAGCACCGCCTGGGCAGCCTCCTAGAGCCAGGGGTCTGGCGGGCTCCGGGGGCAAATGGACTACGGAAGCCGAGAGGGGCCCGTCCGCTCCAAAACCCAAAACGCGCTGCGGCCTCCAGGGACACAGGGGACACAAGTGGCTGTGTGGCTTGCAGTGCCCGACCAGAGGGAGGCAGGGAGGGTGGGAGGGAGGCTGGCTGCTGAGGCGCAGCCGCCACCAGCCCTTCGGGGAACTGCCAGCGGAGGCTTGGGCAGTGGGGGCTGCCCTCTCAGACATCCCGTTCCCTGTGGCTGCAGCAGGGCTGCAGGGTCGGGCGCGCCCTCGGGCCTTGGGGGCTTCTTGCCTCTGGGCGGGGCTTCCACGCACAAGGTGGCACCTCATCCCGGCCCAAGGGTGGTGGTGGGCACCCAGGAGGTGCTGGGGGTCGCAGGAGAGTCGTGCCCTGGGCCTTTACAACACTTTTGGTCCGGGAGCATATCGGTCCACCCTCGGGAGGCCCTGCTGGGACAGCCCGTGCCCGAGCTCCGAGCTCATAGCCCTTGGACCGCCCCAGTGGGCTTCAGGAGTGGGTGTGTGCCAGCAGCAGTCCCCCCCCCACTCACCCACCCTGCGTCGGCCCCGCCCGACAAGCCCCTAGGGCAGGCAAGGGTTCCCGGAGGGCTCATTTGCAACCCACGGAGGCGCGGGGCAGTCCGTGTGTGCGGCCCGGGGACACCCGCAGGTGTGTGTGCTCCCCCCGTGGCCGGCCGCTGCCACTGCCGCTAGCTAGCACCTGGGGGCAGTTGGCAGCACCGCCTGGGCAGCCTCCTAGAGCCAGGGGTCTGGCGGGCTCCGGGGGCAAATGGACTACGGAAGCCGAGAGGGGCCCGTCCGCTCCAAAACCCAAAACGCGCTGCAGCCTCCAGGGACACAGGGGACACAAGTGGCTGTGTGGCTTGCAGTGTCCAACCAGAGGGAGGCAGGGAGGGTGGGAGGGAGGCTGGCTGCTGAGGCGCAGCCACCACCAGCCCTTCGGGGAACTGCCAGCGGAGGCTTGGGCAGTGGGGGCTGCCCTCTCAGACATCCCGTTCCCTGTGGCTGCAGCAGGGCTGCAGGGTCGGGCGCGCCCTCGGGCCTTGGGGGCTTCTTGCCTCTGGGCGGGGCTTCCACGCACAAGGTGGCACCTCATCCCGGCCCAAGGGTGGTGGCGGGCACCCAGGAGGTGCTGGGGGTCGCAGGAGAGTCGTGCCCTGGGCCTTTACAACACTTTTGGTCCGGGAGCATATCGGTCCACCCTCGGGAGGCCCTGCTGGGACAGCCCGTGCCCGAGCTCCGAGCTCATAGCCCTTGGACCGCCCCAGTGGGCTTCAGGAGTGGGTGTGTGCCAGCAGCAGTCCCCCCCCCCACTCACCCACCCTGCGTCGGCCCCGCCCGACAAGCCCCTAGGGCAGGCAAGGGTTCCCGGAGGGCTCATTTGCAACCCACGGAGGCGCGGGGCAGTCCGTGTGTGCGGCCCGGGGACACCCGCAGGTGTGTGTGCTCCCCCCGTGGCCGGCCGCTGCCACTGCCGCTAGCTAGCACCTGGGGGCAGTTGGCAGCACCGCCTGGGCAGCCTCCTAGAGCCAGGGGTCTGGCGGGCTCCGGGGGCAAATGGACTACGGAAGCCGAGAGGGGCCCGTCCGCTCCAAAACCCAAAACGCGCTGCGGCCTCCAGGGACACAGGGGACACAAGTGGCTGTGTGGCTTGCAGTGTCCAACCAGAGGGAGGCAGGGAGGGTGGGAGGGAGGCTGGCTGCTGAGGCGCAGCCGCCACCAGCCCTTCGGGGAACTGCCAGCGGAGGCTTGGGCAGTGGGGGCTGCCCTCTCAGACATCCCGTTCCCTGTGGCTGCAGCAGGGCTGCAGGGTCGGGCGCGCCCTCGGGCCTTGGGGGCTTCTTGCCTCTGGGCGGGGCTTCCACGCACAAGGTGGCACCTCATCCCGGCCCAAGGGTGGTGGCGGGCACCCAGGAGGTGCTGGGGGTCGCAGGAGAGTCGTGCCCTGGGCCTTTACAACACTTTTGGTCCGGGAGCATATCGGTCCACCCTCGGGAGGCCCTGCTGGGACAGCCCGTGCCCGAGCTCCGAGCTCATAGCCCTTGGACCGCCCCAGTGGGCTTCAGGAGTGGGTGTGTGCCAGCAGCAGTCCCCCCCACTCACCCACCCTGCGTCGGCCCCGCCCGACAAGCCCCTAGGGCAGGCAAGGGTTCCCGGAGGGCTCATTTGCAACCCACGGAGGCGCGGGGCAGTCCGTGTGTGCGGCCCGGGGACACCCGCAGGTGTGTGTGCTCCCCCCGTGGCCGGCCGCTGCCACTGCCGCTAGCTAGCACCTGGGGGCAGTTGGCAGCACCGCCTGGGCAGCCTCCTAGAGCCAGGGGTCTGGCGGGCTCCGGGGGCAAATGGACTACGGAAGCCGAGAGGGGCCCGTCCGCTCCAAAACCCAAAACGCGCTGCGGCCTCCAGGGACACAGGGGACACAAGTGGCTGTGTGGCTTGCAGTGCCCGACCAGAGGGAGGCAGGGAGGGTGGGAGGGAGGCTGGCTGCTGAGGCGCAGCCGCCACCAGCCCTTCGGGGAACTGCCAGCGGAGACTTGGGCAGTGGGGGCTGCCCTCTCAGACATCCCGTTCCCTGTGGCTGCAGCAGGGCTGCAGGGTCGGGCGCGCCCTGGGGCCTTGGGGGCTTCTTGCCTGTGGGCGGGGCTTCCACGCACAAGGTGGCACCTCATCCCGGCCCAAGGGTGGTGGCGGGCACCCAGGAGGTGCTGGGGGTCGCAGGAGAGTCGTGCCCTGGGCCTTTACAACACTTTTGGTCCGGGAGCATATCGGTCCACCCTCGCGAGGCCCTGCTGGGACAGCCCGTGCCCGAGCTCCGAGCTCATAGCCCTTGGACCGCCCCAGTGGGCTTCAGGAGTGGGTGTGTGCCAGCAGCAGTCCCCCCCCCCACTCACCCACCCTGCGTCGGCCCCGCCCGACAAGCCCCTAGGGCAGGCAAGGGTTCCCAGAGGGCTCATTTGCAACCCACGGAGGCGCGGGGCAGTCCGTGTGTGCGGCCCGGGGACACCCGCAGGTGTGTGTGCTCCCCCCGTGGCCGGCCGCTGCCACTGCCGCTAGCTAGCACCTGGGGGCAGTTGGCAGCACCGCCTGGGCAGCCTCCTAGAGCCAGGGGTCTGGCGGGCTCCGGGGGCAAATGGACTACGGAAGCCGAGAGGGGCCCGTCCGCTCCAAAACCCAAAACGCGCTGCGGCCTCCAGGGACACAGGGGACACAAGTGGCTGTGTGGCTTGCAGTGCCCGACCAGAGGGAGGCAGGGAGGGTGGGAGGGAGGCTGGCTGCTGAGGCGCAGCCGCCACCAGCCCTTCGGGGAACTGCCAGCGGAGGCTTGGGCAGTGGGGGCTGCCCTCTCAGACATCCCGTTCCCTGTGGCTGCAGCAGGGCTGCAGGGTCGGGCGCGCCCTCGGGCCTTGGGGGCTTCTTGCCTCTGGGCGGGGCTTCCACGCACAAGGTGGCACCTCATCCCGGCCCAAGGGTGGTGGTGGGCACCCAGGAGGTGCTGGGGGTCGCAGGAGAGTCGTGCCCTGGGCCTTTACAACACTTTTGGTCCGGGAGCATATCGGTCCACCCTCGGGAGGCCCTGCTGGGACAGCCCGTGCCCGAGCTCCGAAATCATAGCCCTTGGACCGCCCCAGTGGGCTTCAGGAGTGGGTGTGTGCCAGCAGCAGTCCCCCCCCCACTCACCCACCCTGCGTCGGCCCCGCCCGACAAGCCCCTAGGGCAGGCAAGGGTTCCCGGAGGGCTCATTTGCAACCCACGGAGGCGCGGGGCAGTCCGTGTGTGCGGCCCGGGGACACCCGCAGGTGTGTGTGCTCCCCCCGTGGCCGGCCGCTGCCACTGCCGCTAGCTAGCACCTGGGGGCAGTTGGCAGCACCGCCTGGGCAGCCTCCTAGAGCCAGGGGTCTGGCGGGCTCCGGGGGCAAATGGACTACGGAAGCCGAGAGGGGCCCGTCCGCTCCAAAACCCAAAACGCGCTGCAGCCTCCAGGGACACAGGGGACACAAGTGGCTGTGTGGCTTGCAGTGTCCAACCAGAGGGAGGCAGGGAGGGTGGGAGGGAGGCTGGCTGCTGAGGCGCAGCCACCACCAGCCCTTCGGGGAACTGCCAGCGGAGGCTTGGGCAGTGGGGGCTGCCCTCTCAGACATCCCGTTCCCTGTGGCTGCAGCAGGGCTGCAGGGTCGGGCGCGCCCTCGGGCCTTGGGGGCTTCTTGCCTCTGGGCGGGGCTTCCACGCACAAGGTGGCACCTCATCCCGGCCCAAGGGTGGTGGCGGGCACCCAGGAGGTGCTGGGGGTCGCAGGAGAGTCGTGCCCTGGGCCTTTACAACACTTTTGGTCCGGGAGCATATCGGTCCACCCTCGGGAGGCCCTGCTGGGACAGCCCGTGCCCGAGCTCCGAGCTCATAGCCCTTGGACCGCCCCAGTGGGCTTCAGGAGTGGGTGTGTGCCAGCAGCAGTCCCCCCCCCACTCACCCACCCTGCGTCGGCCCCGCCCGACAAGCCCCTAGGGCAGGCAAGGGTTCCCGGAGGGCTCATTTGCAACCCACGGAGGCGCGGGGCAGTCCGTGTGTGCGGCCCGGGGACACCCGCAGGTGTGTGTGCTCCCCCCGTGGCCGGCCGCTGCCACTGCCGCTAGCTAGCACGTGGGGGCAGTTGGCAGCACCGCCTGGGCAGCCTCCTAGAGCCAGGGGTCTGGGGGGCTCCGGGGGCAAATGGACTACGGAAGCCGAGAGGGGCCCGTCCGCTCCAAAACCCAAAACGCGCTGCGGCCTCCAGGGACACAGGGGACACAAGTGGCTGTGTGGCTTGCAGTGTCCAACCAGAGGGAGGCAGGGAGGGTGGGAGGGAGGCTGGCTGCTGAGGCGCAGCCGCCACCAGCCCTTCGGGGAACTGCCAGCGGAGGCTTGGGCAGTGGGGGCTGCCCTCTCAGACATCCCGTTCCCTGTGGCTGCAGCAGGGCTGCAGGGTCGGGCGCGCCCTCGGGCCTTGGGGGCTTCTTGCCTCTGGGCGGGGCTTCCACGCACAAGGTGGCACCTCATCCCGGCCCAAGGGTGGTGGCGGGCACCCAGGAGGTGCTGGGGGTCGCAGGAGAGTCGTGCCCTGGGCCTTTACAACACTTTTTGTCCGGGAGCATATCGGTCCACCCTCGGGAGGCCCTGCTGGGACAGCCCGTGCCCGAGCTCCGAGCTCATAGCCCTTGGACCGCCCCAGTGGGCTTCAGGAGTGGGTGTGTGCCAGCAGCAGTCCCCCCCACTCACCCACCCTGCGTCGGCCCCGCCCGACAAGCCCCTAGGGCAGGCAAGGGTTCCCGGAGGGCTCATTTGCAACCCACGGAGGCGCGGGGCAGTCCGTGTGTGCGGCCCGGGGACACCCGCAGGTGTGTGTGCTCCCCCCGTGGCCGGCCGCTGCCACTGCCGCTAGCTAGCACCTGGGGGCAGTTGGCAGCACCGCCTGGGCAGCCTCCTAGAGCCAGGGTTCTGGCGGGCTCCGGGGGCAAATGGACTACGGAAGCCGAGAGGGGCCCGTCCGCTCCAAAACCCAAAACGCGCTGCGGCCTCCAGGGACACAGGGGACACAAGTGGCTGTGTGGCTTGCAGTGCCCGACCAGAGGGAGGCAGGGAGGGTGGGAGGGAGGCTGGCTGCTGAGGCGCAGCCGCCACCAGCCCTTCGGGGAACTGCCAGCGGAGGCTTGGGCAGTGGGGGCTGCCCTCTCAGACATCCCGTTCCCTGTGGCTGCAGCAGGGCTGCAGGGTCGAGCGCGCCCTCGGGCCTTGGGGGCTTCTTGCCTCTGGGCGGGGCTTCCACGCACAAGGTGGCACCTCATCCCGGCCCAAGGGTGGTGGCGGGCACCCAGGAGGTGCTGGGGGTCGCAGCAGGGTCGTGCCCTGGGCCTTTACAACACTTTTGGTCCGGGAGCATATCGGTCCACCCTTGCGAGGCCCTGCTGTGACAGCCCTTGCCCGAGCTCCGAGCTCATAGCCCTTGGACCGCCCCAGTGGGCTTCAGGAGTGGGTGTGTGCCAGCAGCAGTCCCCCCCCACTCACCCACCCTGCGTCGGCCCCGCCCGACAAGCCCCTAGGGCAGGCAAGGGTTCCCGGAGGGCTCATTTGCAACCCACGGAGGCGCGGGGCAGTCCGTGTGTGCGGCCCGGGGACACCCGCAGGTGTGTGTGCTCCCCCCGTGGCCGGCCGCTGCCACTGCCACTAGCTAGCACCTGGGGGCAGTTGGCAGCACCGCCTGGGCAGCCTCCTAGAGCCAGGGGTCTGGCGGGCTCCGGGGGCAAATGGACTACGGAAGCCGAGAGGGGCCCGTCCGCTCCAAAACCCAAAACGCGCTGCGGCCTCCAGGGACACAGGGGACACAAGTGGCTGTGTGGCTTGCAGTGCCCGACCAGAGGGAGGCAGGGAGGGTGGGAGGGAGGCTGGATGCTGAGGCGCAGCCGCCACCAGCCCTTCGGGGAACTGCCAGCGGAGGCTTGGGCAGTGGGGGCTGCCCTCTCAGACATCCCGTTCCCTGTGGCTGCAGCAGGGCTGCAGGGTCGGGCGCGCCCTCGGGCCTTGGGGGCTTCTTGCCTCTGGGCGGGGCTTCCACGCACAAGGTGGCACCTCATCCCGGCCCAAGGGTGGTGGCGGGCACCCAGGAGGTGCTGGGGGTCGCAGCAGGGTCGTGCCCTGGGCCTTTACAACACTTTTGGTCCGGGAGCATATCGGTCCACCATCGGGAGGCCCTGCTGGGACAGCCCGTGCCCGAGCTCCGAGCTCATAGCCCTTGGACCGCCCCAGTGGGCTTCAGGAGTGGGTGTGTGCCAGCAGCAGTCCCCCCCCACTCACCCACCCTGCGTCGGCCCCGCCCGACAAGCCCCTAGGGCAGGCAAGGGTTCCCGGAGGGCTCATTTGCAACCCACGGAGGCGCGGGGCAGTCCGTGTGTGCGGCCCGGGGACACCCGCAGGTGTGTGTGCTCCCCCCGTGGCCGGCCGCTGCCACTGCCGCTAGCTAGCACGTGGGGGCAGTTGGCAGCACCGCCTGGGCAGCCTCCTAGAGCCAGGGGTCTGGGGGGCTCCGGGGGCAAATGGACTACGGAAGCCGAGAGGGGCCCGTCCGCTCCAAAACCCAAAACGCGCTGCGGCCTCCAGGGACACAGGGGACACAAGTGGCTGTGTGGCTTGCAGTGCCCGACCAGAGGGAGGCAGGGAGGGTGGGAGGGAGGCTGGCTGCTGAGGCGCAGCCGCCACCAGCCCTTCGGGGAACTGCCAGCGGAGGCTTGGGCAGTGGGGGCTGCCCTCTCAGACATCCCGTTCCCTGTGGCTGCAGCAGGGCTGCAGGGTCGGGCGCGCCCTCGGGCCTTGGGGGCTTCTTGCCTCTGGGCGGGGCTTCCACGCACAAGGTGGCACCTCATCCCGGCCCAAGGGTGGTGGCGGGCACCCAGGAGGTGCTGGGGGTCGCAGCAGGGTCGTGCCCTGGGCCTTTACAACACTTTTGGTCCGGGAGCATATCGGTCCACCCTCGCGAGGCCCTGCTGGGACAGCCCGTGCCCGAGCTCCGAGCTCATAGCCCTTGGACCGCCCCAGTGGGCTTCAGGAGTGGGTGTGTGCCAGCAGCAGTCCCCCCCCACTCACCCACCCTGCGTCGGCCCCGCCCGACAAGCCCCTAGGGCAGGCAAGGGTTCCCGGAGGGCTCATTTGCAACCCACGGAGGCGCGGGGCAGTCCGTGTGTGCGGCCCGGGGACACCCGCAGGTGTGTGTGCTCCCCCCGTGGCCGGCCGCTGCCACTGCCGCTAGCTAGCACCTGGGGGCAGTTGGCAGCACCGCCTGGGCAGCCTCCTAGAGCCAGGGGTCTGGCGGGCTCCGGGGGCAAATGGACTACGGAAGCCGAGAGGGGCCCGTCCGCTCCAAAACCCAAAACGCGCTGCGGCCTCCAGGGACACAGGGGACACAAGTGGCTGTGTGGCTTGCAGTGCCCGACCAGAGGGAGGCAGGGAGGGTGGGAGGGAGGCTGGCTGCTGAGGCGCAGCCGCCACCAGCCCTTCGGGGAACTGCCAGCGGAGGCTTGGGCAGTGGGGGCTGCCCTCTCAGACATCCCGTTCCCTGTGGCTGTAGCAGGGCTGCAGGGTCGGGCGCGCCCTCGGGCCTTGGGGGCTTCTTGCCTCTGGGCGGGGCTTCCACGCACAAGGTGGCACCTCATCCCGGCCCAAGGGTGGTGGCGGGCACCCAGGAGGTGCTGGGGGTCGCAGGAGAGTCGTGCCCTGGGCCTTTACAACACTTTTGGTCCGGGAGCATATCGGTCCTGCCTCGCGAGGCCCTGCTGGGACAGCCCGTGCCCGAGCTCCGAGCTCATAGTCCTTGGACCGCCCCAGTGGGCTTCAGGAGTGGGTGTGTGCCAGCAGCAGTCCCCCCCCACTCACCCACCCTGCGTCGGCCCCGCCCGACAAGCCCCTAGGGCAGGCAAGGGTTCCCGGAGGGCTCATTTGCAACCCACGGAGGCGCGGGGCAGTCCGTGTGTGCGGCCCGGGGACACCCGCAGGTGTGTGTGCTCCCCCCGTGGCCGGCCGCTGCCACTGCCGCTAGCTAGCACCTGGGGGCAGTTGGCAGCACCGCCTGGGCAGCCTCCTAGAGCCAGGGGTCTGGCGGGCTCCGGGGGCAAATGGACTACGGAAGCCGAGAGGGGCCCGTCCGCTCCAAAACCCAAAACGCGCTGCGGCCTCCAGGGACACAGGGGACACAAGTGGCTGTGTGGCTTGCAGTGCCCGACCAGAGGGAGGCAGGGAGGGTGGGAGGGAGGCTGGCTGCTGAGGCGCAGCCGCCACCAGCCCTTCGGGGAACTGCCAGCGGAGGCTTGGGCAGTGGGGGCTGCCCTCTCAGACATCCCGTTCCCTGTGGCTGCAGCAGGGCTGCAGGGTCGGGCGCGCCCTCGGGCCTTGGGGGCTTCTTGCCTCTGGGCGGGGCTTCCACGCACAAGGTGGCACCTCATCCCGGCCCAAGGGTGGTGGCGGGCACCCAGGAGGTGCTGGGGGTCGCAGGAGAGTCGTGCCCTGGGCCTTTACAACACTTTTGGTCCTGGAGCATATCGGTCCACCATCGGGAGGCCCCTGGGACATCCCGTGCCCGAGCTCCGAGCTCATAGCCCTTGGACCGCCCCAGTGGGCTTCAGGAGTGGGTGTGTGCCAGCAGCAGTCCCCCCCCACTCACCCACCCTGCGTCGGCCCCGCCCGACAAGCCCCTAGGGCAGGCAAGGGTTCCCGGAGGGCTCATTTGCAACCCACGGAGGCGCGGGGCAGTCCGTGTGTGCGGCCCGGGGACACCCACAGGGGTGTGTGCTCCCCCCGTGGCCGGCCGCTGCCATTGCCGCTAGCTAGCACCTGGGGGCAGTTGGCAGCACCGCCTGGGCAGCCTCCTAGAGCCAGGGGTCTGGCGGGGTCTGGCGGGCTCTGGGGGCAAATGGACTACGGAAGCCGAGAGGGGCCCGTCCGCTCCAAAACCCAAAACGCGCTGCGGCCTCCAGGGACACAGGGGACACAAGTGGCTGTGTGGCTTGCAGTGCCCAACCAGAGGGAGGCAGGGAGGGTGGGAGGGAGGCTGGCTGCTGAGGCGCAGCCGCCACCAGCCCTTCGGGGAACTGCCAGCGGAGGCTTGGGCAGTGGGGGCTGCCCTCTCAGACATCCCGTTCCCTGTGGCTGCAGCAGGGCTGCAGGGTCGGGCGCGCCCTCGGGCCTTGGGGGCTTCTTGCCTCTGGGCGGGGCTTCCACGCACAAGGTGGCACCTCATCCCGGCCCAAGGGTGGTGGCGGGCACCCAGGAGGTGCTGGGGGGTCGCAGCAGGGTCGTGCCCTGGGCCTTTACAACACTTTTGGTCCGGGAGCATATCGGTCCACCCTCGCGAGGCCCTGCTGGTACAGCCCGTGCCCGAGCTCCGAGCTCATAGCCCTTGGACCGCCCCAGTGGGCTTCAGGAGTGGGTGTGTGCCAGCAGCAGTCCCCCCCCACTCACCCACCCTGCGTCGGCCCCGCCCGACAAGCCCCTAGGGCAGGCAAGGGTTCCCGGAGGGCTCATTTGCAACCCACGGAGGCGCGGGGCAGTCCGTGTGTGCGGCCCGGGGACACCCGCAGGTGTGTGTGCTCCCCCCGTGGCCGGCCGCTGCCACTGCCGCTAGCTAGCACCTGGGGGCAGTTGGCAGCACCGCCTGGGCAGCCTCCTAGAGCCAGGGGTCTGGCGGGCTCCGGGGGCAAATGGACTACGGAAGCCGAGAGGGGCCCGTCCTCTCCAAAACCCAAAACGCGCTGCGGCCTCCAGGGACACAGGGGACACAAGTGGCTGTGTGGCTTGCAGTGCCCAACCAGAGGGAGGCAGGGAGAGTGGGAGGGAGGCTGGCTGCTGAGGCGCAGCCGCCACCAGCCCTTCGGGGAACTGCCAGCGGAGGCTTGGGCAGTGGGGGCTGCCCTCTCAGACATCCCGTTCCCTGTGGCTGCAGCAGGGCTGCAGGGTCGGGCGCGCCCTCGGGCCTTGGGGGCTTCTTGCCTCTGGGCGGGGCTTCCACGCACAAGGTGGCACCTCATCCCGGCCCAAGGGTGGTGGCGGGCACCCAGGAGGTGCTGGGGGTCGCAGCAGGGTCGTGCCCTGGGCCTTTACAACACTTTTGGTCCGGGAGCATATCGGTCCACCCTCGGGAGGCCCTGCTGGGACAGCCCGTGCCCGAGCTCCGAGCTCATAGCCCTTGGACCGCCCCAGTGGGCTTCAGGAGTGGGTGTGTGCCAGCAGCAGTCCCCCCCCACTCACCCACCCTGCGTCGGCCCCGCCCGACAAGCCCCTAGGGCAGGCAAGGGTTCCCGGAGGGCTCATTTGCAACCCACGGAGGCGCGGGGCAGTCCGTGTGTGCGGCCCGGGGACACCCGCAGGTGTGTGTGCTCCCCCCGTGGCCGGCCGCTGCCACTGCCGCTAGCTAGCACCTGGGGGCAGTTGGCAGCACCGCCTGGGCAGCCTCCTAGAGCCAGGGGTCTGGCGGGCTCCGGGGGCAAATGGACTACGGAAGCCGAGAGGGGCCCGTCCGCTCCAAAACCCAAAATGCGCTGCGGCCTCCAGGGACACAGGGGACACAAGTGGCTGTGTGGCTTGCAGTGCCCGACCAGAGGGAGGCAGGGAGGGTGGGAGGGAGGCTGGCTGCTGAGGCGCAGCCGCCACCAGCCCTTCGGGGAACTGCCAGCGGAGGCTTGGGCAGTGGGGGCTGCCCTCTCAGACATCCCGTTCCCTGTGGCTGCAGCAGGGCTGCAGGGTCGGGCGCGCCCTCGGGCCTTGGGGGCTTCTTGCCTCTGGGCGGGGCTTCCACGCACAAGGTGGCACCTCATCCCGGCCCAAGGGTGGTGGCGGGCACCCAGGAGGTGCTGGGGGTCGCAGCAGGGTCGTGCCCTGGGCCTTTACAACACTTTTGGTCCGGGAGCATATCGGTCCACCCTCGCGAGGCCCTGCTGGGACAGCCCGTGCCCGAGCTCCGAGCTCATAGCCCTTGGACCGCCCCAGTGGGCTTCAGGAGTGGGTGTGTGCCAGCAGCAGTCCCCCCCCACTCACCCACCCTGCGTCGGCCCCCGCCCGACAAGCCCCTAGGGCAGGCAAGGGTTCCCGGAGGGCTCATTTGGAACCCACGGAGGCGCGGGGCAGTCCGTGTGTGCGGCCCGGGGACACCCGCAGGTGTGTGTGCTCCCCCCGTGGCCGGCCGCTGCCACTGCTGCTAGCTAGCACCTGGGGGCAGTTGGCAGCACCGCCTGGGCAGCCTCCTAGAGCCAGGGCTCTGGCGGGCTCCGGGGGCAAATGGACTACGGAAGCCGAGAGGGGCCCGTCCGCTCCAAAACCCAAAACGCGCTGCGGCCTCCAGGGACACAGGGGACACAAGTGGCTGTGTGGCTTGCAGTGCCCGACCAGAGGGAGGCAGGGAGGGTGGGAGGGAGGCTGGCTGCTGAGGCGCAGCCGCCACCAGCCCTTCGGGGAACTGCCAGCGGAGGCTTGGGCAGTGGGGGCTGCCCTCTCAGACATCCCGTTCCCTGTGGCTGCAGCAGGGCTGCAGGGTCGGGCGCGCCCTCGGGCCTTGGGGGCTTCTTGCCTCTGGGCGGGGCTTCCACGCACAAGGTGGCACCTCATCCCGGCCCAAGGGTGGTGGCGGGCACCCAGGAGGTGCTGGGGGTCGCAGGAGAGTCGTGCCCTGGGCCTTTACAACACTTTTGGTCCGGGAGCATATCGGTCCACCCTCGCGAGGCCCTGCTGGGACAGCCCGTGCCCGAGCTCCGAGCTCATAGCCCTTGGACCGCCCCAGTGGGCTTCAGGAGTGGGTGTGTGCCAGCAGCAGTCCCCCCCCACTCACCCACCCCTGCGTCGGCCCCCGCCCGACAAGCCCCTAGGGCAGGCAAGGGTTCCCGGAGGGCTCATTTGCAACCCACGGAGGCGCGGGGCAGTCCGTGTGTGCGGCCCGGGGACACCCGCAGGTGTGTGTGCTCCCCCCGTGGCCGGCCGCTGCCACTGCCGCTAGCTAGCACCTGGGGGAAGTTGGCAGCACCGCCTGGGCAGCCTCCTAGAGCCAGGGGTCTGGCGGGCTCTGGGGGCAAATGGACTACGGAAGCCAAGAGGGGCCCGTCCGCTCCAAAACCCAAAACGCGCTGCGGCCTCCAGGGACACAGGGGACACAAGTGGCTGTGTGGCTTGCAGTGCCCGACCAGAGGGAGGCAGGGAGGGTGGGAGGGAGGCTGGCTGCTGAGGCGCAGCCGCCACCAGCCCTTCGGGGAACTGCCAGCGGAGGCTTGGGCAGTGGGGGCTGCCCTCTCAGACATCCCGTTCCCTGTGGCTGCAGCAGGGCTGCAGGGTCGGGCGCGCCCTCGGGCCTTGGGGGCTTCTTGCCTCTGGGCGGGGCTTCCACGCACAAGGTGGCACCTCATCCCGGCCCAAGGGTGGTGGCGGGCACCCAGGAGGTGCTGGGGGTCGCAGCAGGGTCGTGCCCTGGGCCTTTACAACACTTTTGGTCTGGGAGCATAGCGGTCCACCCTCGGGAGGCCCTGCTGGGACAGCCCGTGCCCGAGCTCCGAGCTCATAGCCCTTGGACCGCCCCAGTGGGCTTCAGGAGTGGGTGTGTGCCAGCAGCAGTCCCCCCCCACTCACCCACCCTGCGTCGGCCCCGCCCGACAAGCCCCTAGGGCAGGCAAGGGTTCCCGGAGGGCTCATTTGCAACCCACGGAGGCGCGGGGGCAGTCCGTGTGTGCGGCCCGGGGACACCCGCAGGTGTGTGTGCTCCCCCCGTGGCCGGCCGCTGCCACTGCCGCTAGCTAGCACCTGGGGGCAGTTGGCAGCACCGCCTGGGCAGCCTCCTAGAGCCAGGGGTCTGGCGGGCTCCGGGGGCAAATGGACTACGGAAGCCGAGAGGGGCCCGTCCGCTCCAAAACCCAAAACGCGCTGCGGCCTCCAGGGACACAGGGGACACAAGTGGCTGTGTGGCTTGCAGTGCCCGACCAGAGGGAGGCAGGGAGGGTGGGAGGGAGGCTGGCTGCTGAGGCGCAGCCGCCACCAGCCCTTCGGGGAACTGCCAGCGGAGGCTTGGGCAGTGGGGGCTGCCCTCTCAGACATCCCGTTCCCTGTGGCTGCAGCAGGGCTGCAGGGTCGGGCGCGCCCTCGGGCCTTGGGGGCTTCTTGCCTCTGGGCGGGGCTTCCACGCACAAGGTGGCACCTCATCCCGGCCCAAGGGTGGTGGCGGGCACCCAGGAGGTGCTGGGGGTCGCAGCAGGGTCGTGCCCTGTGCCTTTACAACACTTTTGGTCCGGGAGCATATCGGTCCACCCTCGCGAGGCCCTGCTGGGACAGCCCGTGCCCGAGCTCCGAGCTCATAGCCCTTGGACCGCCCCAGTGGGCTTCAGGAGTGGGTGTGTGCCAGCAGCAGTCCCCCCCACTCACCCACCCTGCGTCGGCCCCGCCCGACAAGCCCCTAGGGCAGGCAAGGGTTCCCGGAGGGCTCATTTGCAACCCACGGAGGCGCGGGGCAGTCCGTGTGTGCGGCCCGGGGACACCCGCAGGTGTGTGTGCTCCCCACGTGGCCGGCCGCTGCCACTGCCGCTAGCTAGCACCTGGGGGCAGTTGGCAGCACCGCCTGGGCAGCCTCCTAGAGCCAGGGGTCTGGCGGGCTCCGGGGGCAAATGGACTACGGAAGCCGAGAGGGGCCCGTCCGCTCCAAAACCCAAAACGCGCTGCGGCCTCCAGGGACACAGGGGACACAAGTGGCTGTGTGGCTTGCAGTGCCCGACCAGAGGGAGGCAGGGAGGGTGGGAGGGAGGCTGGCTGCTGAGGCGCAGCCGCCACCAGCCCTTCGGGGAACTGCCAGCGGAGGCTTGGGCAGTGGGGGCTGCCCTCTCAGACATCCCGTTCCCTGTGGCTGCAGCAGGGCTGCAGGGTCGGGCGCGCCCTCGGGCCTTGGGGGCTTCTTGCCTCTGGGCGGGGCTTCCACAAACAAGGTGGCACTCATCCCGGCCCAAG